>NC_056630.2:195311465-195568965 GCF_002870075.4 Lactuca sativa | reverse complement strand
AGATCCACAAAGGACTTTTCTGCCGATACACAAAAACCTCTGTGAAATTGCATTTTTTTAAATTGTTTTTTATTTTGCTTTTATTTGTCTTTTTTCTCCGCCACTTCATTTCCTCGTTGCTGTTCACATTCTTTATTTCGAAGAAAAGGTCTCTATCGAAGTCATAGTCATTTTAGAAATCTTAGTTTTTCATGGTCAAATTCTTTCGTACAAACTTTGTCATTTGATCATTTCAGAATTTTGTATATTATTGGGATTTGATATTTATGTATGATTTGAAAAACTTATCAATGTTCATGTGACGAGTTTTGGTTCTAGTGAATATTGTGGTTCTTCATTTCTTTTGTTTAGATATTTAATAATTAATGCTCGAACATAAAATATAAATATTTGTTCCAATAAAATCTTAATGCGTGGCCCCATATATGAAGTGCATGTGGAAGGAAAAAACTATTAATTAAATGTCTACTCGTCAATATATTGGTGTACATTAACGTAAATTAATAATATAGGGTTTAGACGGGGGCAGACCGAATATGTAGCATAGTGTAGCTTGTATTATGTAATGTCCATAATAAAATAGGGTTAGATGATTAAAATAATAGGATAATTAATAGTGACAATGATAATTAGACATTATCAAATAAGGATTATTTAGGGAAAATAATCTAAACGAAAGTCCTAATAGCCATTAAACTGTGAGTGTGCATATAGAGAACGTCTCAATCTAACTATATTAGAGAAAGTTAGAATTTTTTTGAAGTTTAAATCAACAGTATACGGCCCAGAAACCGAATTATAGATCAGTTGATTGTTATGAAAAACAATCTAAACGAGCATTGAAGATCTTTTTCATATGGTTTCGTCGATATAAAGACAGTCGAGAATGGATATCATATAAAAAATTAATGAATATTAAATGGACTTTAACAGTTTACGTTTGTTAAAAATATAACTTTGAAAATAAAGTCAAAATTAGCTGACTAAGTATAAACGAAAGTTGTAGATCCCATCGAGAACTTTCCAGGGATAGAAAGAAACGTCGAAAACGGACCTCGTATGAAGAAGATATGATTTTTAAAAATAATCAGAAATTCACACGCATGCACGCGAGGGGCACGACGTACAGTAGGCTGCCGACATAGGAGCACGGTGCAAGACGAGATGGTCGACGTGGCTGGAGTGCATGGCGTGCACCTCATGTGCAGCACATATATGGGTCATAAATAGATGTGCTCAACCTCATTCTCTTTCACACCACCCATACTCTCTCTCTCTCTCTTGATTTCCTTCGATTTTAGCCCTATTTTCCCTTAGTTTTAGGCTTCAGCGAAGCTTTGTGATCCCTGAAGTAGTAGTATCTTTCAAGTAGAAGCCCTACGGTGTCAGATTGCCAATGAATAGAAGCTCTTGGATCAGAATTCTGCCCGCATAAATCCTTGATTTTCGCTAAATCACCTGTAAGTTAAGCAACACTTAGTTTATATTAAGTGTAACTTGTAATTCTAGTCATAGTCATTATTATGAATCAATAATTAAGGTTTATCAGTAATTTCATGTCGTTGTACTGTTGATCTACTTGGGAGTGATGTCTAGGTTGGATTTAGTGAGGTGTTTAAAGTGAGATTTCCAAATAGTATACTCTGTATAACAAACAGACCCTACCTCCAATATGATCATACTTGATTATTCCTTTTTTAGATCTTGAAGTAGACTTTAGGATTACTATGAAATCTAAACCCTTAAGATAATAGTTTCATGAAGTATGAAGTTAGACTAAGACTTAGGGTTATATACATCTAGGTTTGTTGGAAAAAGGCGTAAGGCGAAGCTCTGTCCAATTCACCAATCACCAGACACTTTGTCAAGAGAGTGCATAATTCCCTTCATGAACATGATTTAATATAATTATTAATTAAACATTAAATATCTGTTGGAAGTCGTATGTGAATTATATGTTCATTGCCTGCATTATATGTTTGGATATATCTACTTTGATATGTGTGAACCAGATATGGTTCTATTTTATGTTTGGATAAACATATAACATTATAAAATAATATTGAAAGTAGAATTGTTGAGAAGATAAATGATTAATAATACCTAATATTGTTATGGAATCTATATACACAGATAGGTTTGTGTCGCCCAAGAATATAGTTGGTTTTAAAAGTTGGTTTTAGGCATTGTAATCTAGTCTAGGGATAAACTTAGACTCATGGAAGATACCTAGCTCAGTTATGTAACACCTGGTTCGGGTATAGGTTGGAAAGTTGCCAATTTGGGAAGGTTTTATGCATGGACTTGGCGGGTTGGGAGATCAACTCGTCGAGTGGGGTCGTGGCATCTTGGACACAGGTCGGAACTGACTCGGCGAGTCAGAAGGCCCGACTCGGCGAGTCAAAGCTGTTTAAAGAAAACCCTAGTCTCGGGGTTTGCCCCCTATATAAACGTCATAATCTACCCTAGTAGCCTCCCTTAACACCATAGAAGGACGTTCACGGCCGCAAACCCTCTAGTGTGTGAAGTAAGAACAATTATGATCTTATCTTTGAGATTTTGGGGAGGATTCCAAGTTTGAAGAGGAAGTATCAAGGGAGAAGTGTCAGATCAAGCATCTATTTCGTGTTGGGCATCTGTATGAGGTAGTTGAGGAGAGGCAACGAGGGATATATCTGAATTCAGCGTACCAGTCCAACATTCCAAAGGTGAGTCTTCTCACCATATCCATGGGTCTGAGGCACCAAGGCCAGACCATGATGTAATTATGACTTAGTCATTAGTCATTCTGTGATTTGATATGATATGTGATTTTTTGTTTTGCATAAAAGACCCCAGGGGGAGCCCGTGGCATTCGATGTAAGACCATGTGGGGTAGCCCATGGTAGTCCTAGGTAAAGTCCATATGGGGTATCCCACGACATTGGATGTATGACCATGTGAGGTATCCCATGGCAGTCCTAGGTAAAGACCATGTGGGGTAGCCTATGGCATTGGATGTAAGACTATGTGGGGTAGCCCATGACACTCTTAGGTTAAAGACCATGTGGGGTAGCCCATGGCATTCTTACAATTTTATGTATACATGGCTTATGTGATATATGTAGCTTATGGCTAATTTGATATGTGTATATGGTTGGTGTGTGGGATAATGCTCTGGGGCACTCACTAAGCATTTCTCTTACCGGTTGTTGATTTGTTTTAGGTACATCTGAGCCTAAGGGTAAAGGCAAGACGTGATGGCGCAGCGTGCATTCTATCTCTCTTTCACTAATATGGTCAGGGAACACTGTGATGTTTTAAAAATAAGATTTTATGTATGTGGATTTGAAAACAATTATGTTGGGATTTCGTGATTTATGCAAATGAGTTTGATTAATTAAAATGAAAATTTTGTTTGTAAAAATTTGGGTCGTTACAAGTTAGTATCAGAGCCTTGGTTTGAGGAATTCGGGCACATTCTTGGGTGTGTAAGGACTCAAACTAAGGAAATAGTAACAAAAATTTAAAAACTTTTTCAAAAGGAAATTAAAAGATGAGTGCAACGCGCGTGATCAGCCAAGCCAAGTAAGTGGTTCCCCAATATGTTAGCCATGTTATACTGATATTTGAGCCTTGTTGATTATATGGAACTTGATATGTGTATGCTTTTAAAATTTTATACGGTTAGGAGCTTATAGCCTCAGAATGATTGATTTGGCCTTATTTCTTGTTCCTTGTTTGGTTGTGGTTCTAGGGTAGAATCTTTTATTCGAAAGTCTATTTGATCCTATTCTGTGTACAATTTGCATGCATGAAGGCAACCTGTTATGAGTGGTTTGATTGATATGAGTAGAGAAAATCTTAGTACAGCCTAAGAATTTGTGTGCAGGAGTTGTGGGACAGGGTTTGGTTGCGGGAAAAATTGGAGTCTTCAGGTAGAATAGTGGGGAAAGGTACAACTAGGTGTGGAAGGTAGTATTGGGCCCATACTACTAAAAGCACATGACCTGTACCCAAACCAGTGTTAGGTCTGACGATTTCAAAGAGGACCGGTGTGGGAAGATCCCTGATATGGAAATCATGATCATTGTGATTTATGATATTTCAGTTCAGCATGGTGATGACATGATTTGGAGCAGGACGGTCAGGATCGGCATTTGGATCCGGGACGGGATCAAGTGACACTACTGAGGTCATTGATGAGAGGCTGCACGATCTTATTGCAACCGAGGTTACCAGAGGCATCATTGACGCTACCCCAGTCATTTTTGGGATGGTCAAGGAGGGCATAATGGAGATCATAGAGGAGAGACTTAGATCATTCAGGGTTGAGATTGTTGGGGGCCAGTTGGGGGCCCGAACTCCCTCGTTTCGGGAGTTCAAGGCGTATAGGGCGCTAGAGTTCTTTGGGGTCAGGGATGCCATTGTCAGCCGACGTTGGGTGGCAGATGTTGAAAACGCCCAGCACGCGAGTTCTTGCCTAGATGCAGCAAATGTTGGGTTTGCTTCATGCATGTTGAGGGACAGGGCCTGTGATTGGTGGGGTAAGGTTACTAGCCAGGTGGAGCCAACGGGGGTGGCATATACAACATCGGCTGAGTTTGTTCAACGATTTGATTCAGATATTTCACCACCTATTAAGGTGCAACAGCTAGTGCGGGTGTTTCATGACTTGCAGCAGACCACAGAGACTGTTGCGGAGATCACCGTCAGGTTTCGGGAACAAGCTTTGTTAATCCTACAGTATGCTAACGATGAGGAGTTGAGGCGGACTCGATACCATTCCATGCTGAGGGATGATATTCGGGAATTTGTGATCTTTACAGGGTGCAAAACCCTGAATGAAATGGTGTAGAAGGCCCGTGAGAGGGATAAGGAGTTGGATACCCACATGAAGCGGAAAACTGAGCAGGCACTGGCAGAAAGGGGCCAGGCTAAGAAGCCTAAGACCTCTGATGCTTCGGGTAGGGGCCAGCAGGGTTGGGGCCGATGTGCCAAGTGTGGGAGGTTTCATAGTGGGGCGTGTTGGACAGTTGGGATGTCAGGATGTTACTCTTGTGGTTAGCAGGGCCACGTGAGCAAGGATTGCCCCAAGAAGGGCCTGATATGTTTCCACTGCAACTAGACTGGCCATAAAAAGGCCGACTGTCCTAGGTTGCAGGGAGGAGGAGGAGCAGTGGCGGTGCCCGCGCCCACGCCCGCCACGCTGAGGATTACCGATGTCCACCCTGTTAAGGCGGATGCCCCGGCAGTGAAGAGCCGCACTTTTTAGTTGACCACAGAGGAGGCTCGGGCGGCACCAGACATCGTGGCTCGTACGCATTTATTTTATCTCTGCTCTATGTATCTTTTTTAACTTATGTGTACTATATGCTTGTATAGGGACCTTTTTAGTCAATGGTATGTCTTCTGATGTCTTGTATGATTTGGGTGCTACCTGATCGTTCGTATCTCTTGAGCTTAGCAAGAAGTTCCGGGATGTGCCGGGAACTTTGAATTCCCCGCTTGAGGTGGAGACTGCAGATGGCCACACTGTTAGTGCTACGAGGGTGTATTCGGACTATGTCCTGAATGTGCTTAGCGAGAGATTTGTGTTGACCTAGTCCCGATAACGTTGCGAGGGTTGAAAGTGATTATCAGAATGGATTGGTTGGGGACCCACAGGGCCATGATTGACTGTGAGCATCATTTGGTGAGAGTTCGAACCCTATGTGGGGGAGAACTGGTGATACATGGTGATAAGGAATCACAGGGGCCAACCCTCTGTTCGGCTACGAGGGCTAGGAGGTTCCTGCAGCAGGGTTGTTTTGGATTTCTGGCTTATATCATGGATACAAGGGTAGAGACCACGAAGGATGTAGGTAATGTGCTGGTTGTTTAGGAATTTTGGGATGTTTTCCTCGAAGAGTTACCAGGAGAGCCTCCGGTGAGGCAGGTGGAGTTTCGCATCGATTTGGTGTCGGGTTCCACTCCGATATCAAAGGGACCATATCGGTTGGCACCACCCGAGATACAAGAGTTATCTACACAGCTTCTGGAGCTGTTAGACCTAGGTTTCATTCGTCCAAGAAGTTCCCCTTGGGAGCACTGATCCTTTTCATGAAAAAGAAGGATGGATCCCACAGGATGTGTATCGATTATAGGGAACTAAATAAGCTAACGGTGAACAACCGTTATCCGTTACCGAGGATTGATGATTTGTTCGATCAGCTGCAGGGTGCGTCTTGGTTTTCCAAGATTGATCTTCGGTCGTGGTTTCATCAGATGAGGATTAAAGATGAGGACATACTGAAGACGGCTTTTAGGACTCGGTATGGGCACTATGAGTTTGTGGTGATGCCATTTGGGCTCACTAGTGCTCCAGCAGCATTCATGGATCTCATGAACAGGGTGTGCAGACCGATGTTGGATTGGTCGGTGATCATTTTTGTTGATGACATTTTAGTCTATTCTAAGATGAGGGAGTAGCATGAGCAGCATTTGAGGGAGGTGCTAGAGACTCTAAGGGCAGAAAAGCTATACGACAAGTTCTAAAAGTGCGGTCTTTTGCTGCGAGAGGTATAATTTTTGGGGCATATCATCAATTAGGAGGGCATTTTGATTGATCCAGCATAGGTTGAAGCTGTGATGCAATAGGAAGTACCGAAGAATGCATCAGAGATTCGTAGCTTCTTGGGCTTAGTGGGGTACTCCCGGAGATTTATTCAAGACTTCTCCAAGATTGTTGTGCCATTGACCCGATTAACCAAGAATAATGTGGTGCTTCGATGGGGCTCGGATCAATAGTTGGCCTTCGAGACCTTGAGGCAGATGTTATGCTGAGACCCCAATCCTTGTACTACCCGAGGGGTTAGATGATTTGGTAGAATATTGCAACGCTTTGATTTCAGGGTTGGGTGTGGTACTGATGCAGAGGCAACACGTGATAGCGTATGCCTCGCGACAGTTAAAGCTACATAAGGAGAATTACCCCACCCACGATCTAGAACTGGGGGAAGTAGTGTTTGCCCTTAAGATTTGGAGTCATTACTTGTATCAAATGCGGTGTACCATTTACACTGACCACAAGAATCTGAAGTATTTGATGGATCAGCAGAACCTCAACATGCGACATAGGAGGTGGTTGGACGTGCTAAATGACTATGATTGCGAGATTCTATATAATCCAGGGAAGGCCTACGTAGTGGCTGACGCTTTAAGTCGTAAGACGGTGGATTGTCCGATTGGGAACATGTGTTTGAGAATGACAGTGATCTCTCCGTTGTTGGAGATGATCAAGGAGGCTTAGGTCGAAGCTGTGAAGAAAGAGAATTGGAAAATAGAGGGAATCCAAGGACAGTATCCTTTGTTTGTCAAGGATGGTCATGGCCTCTTGACGCAAAGTGGCCGGGTGTGGGTACTTGTAACTTGGGGAGTGAGACAGAAGATATTGGAGGAAGCGCATAAGTCCAAGCTCTGTATACATCCTGGAGCTACGAAAATATATAGGGAATTGAGGCTGAATTATTGGTGGCCCTGCATGAAGTGGGAAATGGCTTGGTTTGTAGAACGGTGCTTGACCTGCAGGAAGGTCAAGGCCAAGCATCAACGGCCTCATGGTAAGGTCCAGCCGCTTCCCATTCCCATGTGTAAGTAAGAGGAGATCACGATGGATTTCATAACGAAGTTTCCAAGGATGGCGAGGGGTATGGATGCCATATGGATGATTGTGGATAGACTGAACAAGAGTGCCCATTTCATTCCGATTTCTGAAAGTATATCCACGGAGAAGTTGGTGGATATTTATATACAGGAGGTGATGGCGAGGCACGGGGTGCCAGTGTCAATAATCTTGGACAGGGATATTTTAGCACGACATATCACCCCTAGACAGATGCCAGAGTGAGAGAACGATCCAAACTTTGGAGGACATGCTTCAAGCATGTGTATTAGATTTTGGAGGAAGTTGGGACAAGTACCTCCCACTAGCATAGTTTTCATACAATAATAGTTACCATGCCAGAATTAACCGAGCTCCATTCGAGATGTTATATGGTCAAAGGTTCCAAACCTCGGTTTGTTGGGATGAGGTTGGACACTGGGTCATGGGAAGCACTGAAGTAGTGCTCAAGACTACTGGGCTGATTCAGCAGGTGCACGACCGGTTGTGGGTCGCACAAAGCCATCAGAAAAGCTATGCTGACCGAAGGCAATCAGATCTCGAATTTCAGGTGGGGGATTTCGTGTTGCTAAAGTTTTCACCCTGGAAAGGGATTATCAGGTTTCGGAAGAGGGGCAAGCTGGGGCCTCAGTATATAGGCCCGTTCAGGATCACAGCCCGGGTAGGCAAGGTGGCATATCGCTTGAATCTACCAGAGGATCTTAGTCAGATTCACAACACATTCCATGTGTCGCAACTTCGAAGTGTACACTGACGAGGCTGCGATTGTCTCGTTGGGTGACATTCAGGTGGATGAGAGTTTGAACTACATTGAGAAGCGCGTTGCCATTTTGGATAGGAAGACGAAGGTTCATAAGAATAAGGAAGTAAGACTGGTGAAAGTGCAATGGCAGCATCGGAAGGTGTGACATCCCCAAAATCTCGGCCAGAAAAGACCAATTTTCATTTATGCTTTTAAATAATTTCAGAGTAAATCCTTTTGATTTGAAAGAGTTGCGGAATTTGTTCCCAAAAACAGAACATGATAAAACAATGTTTACCAAAGCATTTCATAAAAGAAATGTATTTTTCATTATATAATCAAAACTCGGGGTGTCATGTTCCGATACAGACCAATAAGCATAAACGATAACATTACAAGTCATTCAACAAATATATACATATACAGACTTGTAAACAAAACAACTTGATGGTTCATCCATCTTATGCCCTCGCGCCACTTCCTGTAATACAAATAAAACTGAGTGGGTCAGGCTTGGGAGCCTGGTGAGCATATAGGGTTTTCAACCCACAATAAATAATCATATTTAATTTTCACTAACCAACAATAACCCAATTTTCCATTCCCGTTATTCTCACTTTATGTCCCTAAGACAACTAACATAAGGGACCTAGTCTAAGAATATTTCATAGGGGCGACAACACATGCTTCGGGGGTTCCTCAGCAATATAAGTCAAATAAGGCAACCATGAGGGGATGGAGTACAGCGAATGAACACCCAAGTTCATTAACACCTATAGGTGGCGAAGCTGCTAATGTTTCCACGAGACTATCTAGAAAAGTCCGTGGTCGTCATCTAAACTCCGCTAGATGACTAAACCAAACAACAACGAGGCCTCTCATCTGTTTATTACACACCAACTATCTACCCATGTTCTACCCAACATATCAGTAGATAAAAATATACATTTTTATACATAGATAAAAACCTGTATAGCATGCTTTGATCAATACATATTCCACATAACAGATGAGGCACACACACATAACACGTATTTCATAGAAAATAAATCAGATCTATGAGATAGAAGAGAGTGAATATACATTCACACATATAACACAAAATATACACATAACACGTATTTCGTATAAAATACTTCATAATTATGCGTTAGAAGAAAGCAACCACACATTCACACCTATAAAAAACAATATACTTAATACACTCGAACCAAACTTGTATTATTATCGTGTTTATGAAAGGTAGTATACACTCACTTGATCAGAAGATGATCGGACAGCACTACGACTTGTAGAAGTAGAAATCTTCAGCAGATCTGGAAGATCTCTACAAAAATCGAACTTCTCGCGGGCAGAGCTTCGGCTCAGAAACCGCACTTCTCGGGATCTTCGGGATCTTGGGACTTGCTTCGGGGCTCGAGAATAATACCGGGGATTCGGGGTATTTCTGGCACGCAAATCGATGCAAAACGGGAGAGAGAAGAGAGAAAATAGCAAAAGAACTCGGCTGCCCTCGCATCCTATTTATAGGAGGCTGGAGCCTCGGAGTACGTGGGGCGTACAGGTCCGAAATCGTGATGGCATTCGTCATCCGAAGAACTCGAGTGCGAGGGTCGTCATGCTTCGCTGTACGCGGGGCGTACTTCGGATCAGATCGGTGACTCCTTCGGATAATGCCGGATTTTCCATTTAAAATTAAATACAAATTATTTAATAAACTTCGGAAATTCATATCTCCTTCATACGAACTCCTTTTTCGACGTTCTTTATATCCACGCGAAGGTGAGACTACGCTCTACAACTTTCGTTTAGACTCCGTCGGCTAATTCTAACTTTATTTTTATTATTTATTTTTAATAGGTCGGGACAGAAAAAACTTGGTTAGAAATTCATAACTTGTTCGTTTGACGTCCGTTCACGCCTAACTTTTTATCGCTTCGATACCAACAACGAGACCTTTGACCCTCGTTTAGATTGCTTCGGCTAAAAACCCCTCGATCTCAAATTGAGTATAACTGGCAGCATACCGCTAAGCCGAAACTTCGATAAATCATAACTTTCTCATACGAAGTCAGATTTGGGCGTTATATATATATATATATATATATATATATATATATATATATATATATATATATATATATATATATATATATATATATATTCGGAAACCTCGTTTCAACTACTACAACATTATCCAAAGATATCAAGTTTATTTTACACTTCATTTTTGACGCTTATTTTTGTTCTTAATTAATCAAACCACAAAATTAAACAATTAAGCACCAAAAACACAATACTTAAATAATACAATCTTATTATTTCAAAACGGGTTACAAAGGTTAGCCTAGACTATTACATTGCTAAAAATGGTAAGCCCGGAAACACAGGCGTTACAGAAGGGTTCCGAATGGACTTGGGAACCGGAAGGGTTCTTCGAGGATGAAGTCTAGTTCAAGTGGGGGAGACTTGTAACAACTAGTTCGGGTATGGGTTGGAAAGTTGCCAATTTGGGAAGGTTTCATGCATAGACTCGGCGAGTTAGGAGATCAACTTGTCGAGTATGGTCGTGTCATCTTGGACGCGAGTGGAACTAACTCGGCGAGTCGGAAGCCCCGACTCGGCGAGTTAGAGCTGTTTAAATAAAACCCTAGTCTTGGGGTTTTCCCCCTATATAAATGTCATTATCCGCCCTAGTAGCCTCGCTTAACAACATAGAAGGATGTTCACGGCCTCAAACACTCTAGTGTGTGAAGTAAGAACAATTGGGAGCTTATCTTTGAGATTTTGTGGAGGATTCCAAGTTTGAAGAGGAAGTATCAAGGGAGAAGTTTCAGATCAAGCATCTATTTCGTATTGGGCATCTGTCTGAAGTAGTTGAGGAAAGGCAGCGTAGGATATATCTGAATTCAACATACCAGTCCAACAATCCAAAGGTGAGTCTTCTCACCATATCCATGGGTCTAAGGCAGCAAGGTCGGCCCATGATGTAATTGTGACTTATACATTTGTAATTCTATGATTTGATATGATATGTGATTGTGTGTTTTGCATAAAAGACCCCACGGGGAGTCCGTGGCATTGGATGTAAGACCATGTGGGGTAGCCCATGGCAGTCATAGGTAAATACCATGTGGGGTAGCCCATGACATTGGATGTAAGACCATGTGGGTTAGCCCCTGGTATTCTTAGGTAAAGACCATGTGGGGTGGCCCATGGCATTGGATGTAAGACCATGTGGGGTAGCCCATCGCAGTCCTAGGTTGAAGACAATGTGGGATAGCCCATGGCATTCTTACGTGTATGCATGGCTTATGTGATATATTTAGCTTATGGCTAATTTGATATGTGTATATGGTTGGTGTGTAGGATAATGCTCTGGGGGACTCACTAACATTTCTCTTACCGGTTGTTGATTTGTTTCAGGTACATCTGAGCCTAAGGGTAAAGGCAAGACGTAATGGCGTGGCATGCACTCTATCTCTCTTTCACTGATATGGTCTGGGAACACTATGATGTTTTAAAAATAAGATTTTATGTATGTGGATTTGAAAACAATTATGTTGGGATTTCGTGATTTACGCAAATGAGTTTGATTAATTAAAATGAAAATTGTCTTTGTAAAAATTTGGGTCGTTACAAATTAAGTTTTATATTAGGTAGTCTCATTAGGAGAATGTGTGTAAACTAAGAACATAGAATAAGGTTCTTTTCCATGAAACTATCAGGTGTTGATGTACGATAGCTCTGTACGGGATAACCTGAAATGGTGGGTCTCAATCAAGCAACTGTTAGCAGTATGTCTGATCACCCTCATAGTAAGTGACAACACTTGATCATTCTAGAGGCTTTTGTGAATTATGTGGCTAGTGTGAGCTCATTACTCATAGATGCAGAAGAATTGGAAAAATATATTCATCAAGTACTCTAACGGCCTATAAGCCTACATAACTTACACTGGCAAAGGAAGCCCTTAGTTGTATAGTCAATCTTAACGATTCATGAGACAAGATAACTTCTCTCTGATAATCATTGTTTAGGATCTATAAGTATGGATAGAAATGGATAGTCTAAGATCTGTGAGGATTGATAGAAATGGTTAGTCTAGGATCTATGAGGATCAGTAGGAATTGATATGTAGGAATGATTGTTGTATGGTAACTGTTGATTTACATGTCCAATAATTATAGAATATTATCAAATCAATAGCGTGAGATTAAAATCCCTATGTATCTCACCAGCTTTCCTCAACCTGACCCACTTAGTTTATATGCATCACAAGTATCAAGACTTAAGCTAGTGCAACTTGATTAGGATGTTGGGTGATTAAGAGATAGCATGACCATCAGGTATGTATACTATAACTTATGTATCTTTATTTATTATGATATCTTTAGGGTTTTAACAATTTGGAAACAAATATTTGTAATCAAAATGATCTTTTGTACTGTGATTTTCCGCAAATATAAATAAATGATTTTAAAGCATACAAAAAAGTTTTAATTGGTTCTCAAAATTAGAGGATGTCACATATTAGCTCTTAAAAAATATGGGTAAATGTAATAATAGTGTATATCCATAACAAATTCGTTTAAAATCTGTAACAAATCCATTAGAAATCGGTCACAAAGTTCGATAAATTTAAATTTATTGTAAATCTGTAGGTAAATCTCTATGGTGATGGATTTTTTGATTGATTTTTTTATTGATCAGCCACCGGTTCTAAGTCAATAAAAAATTATTAATAAGTTTTATATATACGTGAAAGAAAAACTATAAAATGGTCCGCATGGTTGTAAAAATATATATGATTTATGTCCCAAAACGTTTGATGATGCATCACTGGTCCAACTTTGGATATCATGTGCAACTTTATATTGTTAACTTTGATACCTTGGCTATTAGAGCATCCCCAATATGAGACTTTTTTTATAACTTATTACTATACATATTTTTTAAATGACCACTTAATATCATTAGAGATGATAACTTTTTTTTTGTTTTTTTTAATATGACATTCAATATATGATATATTGAGGAGTTAATATATTTTCTAACTTTACATGTAACCCTTTATGCTTTAACTATATTTTAATGTATTGATTTAATTATAATTTAGTTTTTAGTTTTTTTATTTCACTAATAATTAATTATTCATATTAAATATTTAATAACATCTCATTTATAAAATATAACTATTATGATGCTAATATAATATTTTCAATATTTTAATTTAGTTTTGTAACTATAACATAATAATATTTTGTATTTTACGTACATAAATATAGAACCGATATATTTGTATTTATATATTCACATTGAATAATTATTTATGTTTAAAAACAGATTAAATAGATGTGGAGGTTTTATAAAACATTTTAATTTTAGAAAGACGATGGTAAATTAGATAAATTTGTGAAAAAGGATTTTTAAATAAGTTAAACCGTTTGAGTTTTTATTTTTGTAGAGGTCAAGATTAATGGAATGACGATGTAACATTTATTTTAAGTCATAATATAGTATTGATATTGGAGATGTTCTTAAATTTTTGAAAATGATAATTTTACCTTTATAGACTATTTCTAAAATTGTATATTTTTATCAAACGTTAATGACCATTTTTGGCATCTCATCTTTTTAATGTTATTGAATATTATATACTAATACTTTTTCAAATTTCTTTTTATTAAATAAATTTTATTATTATTATTATATATTAATAAATATTATTTTTAATATATAATAATTATATACTAAAAATATTATTTTATTAGATTATTAATATTTTTTATTTAATTCTATTTATTTAATTTCTTTTTTGTTGGATTGTTATATATTAATAAATATAGTTTTTAATATATAATATTTCTACATAAATAAATATTTTTTAAAATATAATATTAATATTTTGATAAATATTTATATATTAACAAATATTAATTTATTGGATTATTTTATTTAATTTATTTTTTATTAGATTAATTTTGTATTGGATTATTATATACTAGGTTATAGCTCGTGGAAAACACGGTTGATGTGTGCAAATAGCTACACCTAATTCTAAATTTATAACCTAACTAACTTAACTAACTAAATTGCACATAGACAGTGTACCTAGTCAAATTATAGAATAGTTTGGGTAAGTCGGGTGTCGATCACAGGGAACAATTTTGCCTAATTAATCTACATACTATTAGATGAACCTAATTTCTAACAAAGAAGTGAGTTTTATCTAATTTTGCAAGTTTAGATGAACTGAATTCCCTAACATAAATTCAATCAATAAACAAAACACTTCTGTTAGTTCCAATCCACTTTCCCTCAATGGTTTATAAATTAGGTATGTCAATTCCTATTGATTACCAATTAAAACCTTATTAGCAATTCAATTCTAAATGTACTAATTATCAATTAATTCATGTAGGTCTATGCATGGTCACACATAATTTAACACAAAATCAATTGTTGAATAATATTGGAGCTATGTAAGTGTGGATTAACAAACACAAATTATGGTCATAACATGAGTTCTCTAGCACAACTCAATTTATTAATTCAACTCCTTAACTAAGATTGGTTCAATCTTAGCTCTAATAATCTAATGTTCACTAAATTACTAGGTGTTCAAATTCGTGCAAAATAATGGTCATTAACTACATAAAATAAGAAATTTAAGCAATCTAATTATCAAATCAAGCATGTTAGGAATACCAATCAAACAAAAGACATAACCAACAAGCAATGTCTAGATTAATAAAATAAAACCATGAGTTCCAGCTTCATCTAGCTAACAAAAGCAACTGGATTTAGCTGGACATCTTAGCAAACAAACATAAACAAACCATAGTCTTAATCATGTTTAAATGTACCAAACTATTAAGCTAAGTATGAACTCTTCCTTCTTCCTTGGTATGCAAACCAATCTACATGCCTCTCCTCCTTCTGAATATCATCCTCTGAATGCTCCAAGTTAGCCAAAAGCCCTTTAAGTCGTAGGGAACAAGCGGATATATAGTTTCTGAATTTTCCGCACTCACTTCGTGAGCCGATATGTCTCACGACGTGAATATAGTGATAATCCGTGTTGTACAAGGTCTCCTCTATGCGCATCTTATCTTCTGGAATAGTCTAACTCACATCATGAGTCTTCAATCCTCATGTCGTGAATTAAGCTAATTTCGTGGGTTTCTTTTTCTTTAATTCTCCAAGCCTCCAAAGTTCCAAGCTTTGTCGTTTTTAGTCCCTTTTCTTCAAGAATGCTTCTATTTGGCTGCAAAGTACAATTTAAACTTATAAGTATCATTATTCAATTCAAATAACGAAAATATGTATAAAAATGTAAGTAAATATTGCCTAAAACATGGATAAATATGGCAATATCAAATACCCCACACTTATTCCTTGCTTGCCCTCAAGAAAGTCTAATTATTTTAAACACAAACTCTTATTACCAACATCACATAGAACAATCAAATTCAAGCTAAACCATTATATCAAGACCTCAATATGCATATTTGTGTCTAAAAATCCTAATAACTTCCCAATCCTAAATACTCACAATCCTTATGAACCTTCACCCCTTAGCTTATATGACATTCATTTTTGCAACCCTCCGAATAAATCCTCAGAAATCTTTCTTAACCTCAAGGTAATTTTTGTAAAGCTACCCAAGCATACATAATTTAGAAATTACAACTTTTGATACCACAATGGAGGTCTTTGGAATTCTTCACTTCTTTGACTTTTGATATTTGATTTCTTTGAATTTACCACCTTTTTGTTTGATTTTTGGTATCTTCAACTTTTGAATTTCTTTAGAGTTTTTGATCTTTGATCTTCATACTCTATACTTTGAATGCTCATAAAATTCTTAAAACTTTTTACTTTTTGGTGATTTCTCACTCTTTTTTTACATGTACAACTCACTTTTTTTCACTCAAAAACCTACATGCTTAAGTAGGGGTGCTTAACTTCAACCCTTATTGGTTAAGATATTAGTCTAAGTGCAATGACTACATAAGTTCTCATGGATAGATTTTGGGTTTAGGCTGCAACACATATTATGCCATATAAACTACTAGATTACCTTTCATATCTCATGACTTTTCACTAGGAATCGGAAGCCACAACTATACTAAAACATATGTTGGCTCAATTAAACATTTGTGCTCTCATCGGATCATCTCATATAACACTGGCAACTTAAGTTCAAATTATTAATACTAGATAAATTATTAGATTATTATTTCAAACCTATTAAAAATTTTAAATTTACCTATTTCTAGCAATTTAATTTTTCTACCCCCTACCCCACTCTTATTAAATACAATGACCTCATTATATGCATAAAATAATTTAAAAGCAATAAAAGGGAGAAAAAGGAAGAGACTCCCCTGGGATAGCAGTGGCAAAATCGAACTCCAAATGTGTGGAAAATTGTGCATCTCGAATAGGGACTCTTCTAATAAGGAACTTTGATTTTGAACACGTGAGATATGTAAATGGCCGGGAAAATATGTAATCGAGCCTTCAATCGTCAGCAAATGTGGTGCAAAATCTCCAAAGTGTAAAGAATAATGTAGGAAAGCATACGCTGCTTTGCATAGCAGAGGAAACGAGCCATAATAATCTCATAATAATTCCAAGAAGAATGGTGGTGACCCATGAAATAATATGCATCAATGGTCTTTAATTATTTTAAATATACTGATTCACGACGTGAAGGTAAGGAAAGTCACAATGCGAAATTGCTGATACTCGGATTCTGGAAACCATCAGAAATTGACTCATGACTTGAACATTAAGGATTCACGACGTGAGAACTGGGCAAATAGAATGTAATTCTGTCAATTCTTCCTTCAATTTTAAACTTCAACCAAATATCTTAATGGATTAAGACTCTTTTAAATGCATCATTGTTATGACTCTTCTCTAACTCTATCCTCTCTCTTGACTAACCCCACACTTATTATTAATCTTGGGTCTCGACTATCGATTCTAGACTCTCTCGACTAAACATGTATGGACTAATATCTCGATATTCCTCTCCCGTGGCTCCTCTAGCAAATCTGAAAAATAACCAAAGGAAATAGAAAAAAAATTACATAATAACTTCAGTAGTCTTACCATCCAAACACATTCAAAAGAAAATAAAACTACACCAAACTAAAATAAACAAAACGATCAATCATCCTCATCATCCTCATGCGCTCCGCTCGTTCCGTCCACATCTCCCTTAGGCATCCAAAGTTCATCCCATATCGGGATATACAGGCAATATGGTGGCACGGTGGGTGGTCTAACCACACCCATGTGGGAATAGATACCCTCGATAAGTGGGGTATTATTAGTAACACCCCTACAAAGGTTGTCCAAATATGTACCACACAAATTTGGAATGGGTCGGTGGGCATACCTCCTTCAAATCTTTGAGCTCTCCCGGTCTCTCCACGTGCTCGCACATTTCGTCGTCGAGGCCTTTGTTGCGGTAGTTGCTCGGGTTGCACGCGCGGTTGGTCATCATCAACATCACCATCAGTGTGCACAATCCCCCATTGTGTCCCATAGTTTGTCACCACCCTCATTGTCTCTAAATAACCCAAGGAAAACTCATTCCCTTCCATATAAGGCAATGGCCTTGTAATGTCGGGAATTATCATACCGTAAGATTGGGCCAACCGGGTGATGAAATGTCCTCCGCATATCAGGCTCTCAAGTCGAGAACTCATTACATACTCCGTCAAGTCGTGGGCCAGAAAGTATGGGATGTTGCAACACACCCCTGGCAGCAAAATACTCCATAAGAAAAAAAAATTAGCTTGGTAACTTTGTCCCCATGAGCTTGGTAATTTTGTCCCCATGGCGCTTGTGGTAGATGGAAAAGGTGATGAGCCGGTGAATAAGACGGTGAATGGGTGACTTGATACTACTTTCTGGTGACACCCCATAATTGAACACTCCCAATGCGATATTGCTCTATAATTCAAGCCCCAATGCTTCTCTCTCATAATCACGGGAAGCCTCTCGCAAAAACATAACGAACTTGGGAGACATGGCCTCGTGATCCTCATATAGTCCCATCCTCCAAATAATTTTGTAAGAAATGGGGTCAACCGATCAATAATTCCAACGTCCCTTAGCCTTTGCCAATTCACAGTCGGGGCGACCGCAAACTCTCGGTTGTGTAACCAACCCAACCAATTGCTATAACGTGTAAGAACATCCCTCGACACATTCATCGGGAATATATAAAATGGGTGCACGTTAGCCACCCCAACTAGAATTTCATGCCTAGGAGCAATTTCCTTAAAGTGCAGATTACGTAAGCAAAAATGGATAGTTGTGCTAGACTTGGCCGAAATCGGAATAGGGGGGACCAGGAAAAAAAATGCTTCACTTTGGGGGGAATAAAGAATTTTTTTAGGTCAAGATGGTTCCGGTTTTTAATGTGTGGTCCCGTGTGCTTCAAATTTCACGTCGTGAGTCCTTAAGAATTCACGTCGTGAGTCCTTAAGAATTCACGTCGTGAGGCTTCGTGGGCTAGTCAGTTGGGCCATCCATTTTGACAACAATGGGCTGGACGATTTATTGGGCTAACAGAAAAATTGGTCTGTGTATCCTCCTGGACTCACGTCGTGAGTTTATATTTTATCAAATTAATTGCCTAATAAATCTATCTTTTATTTACTATAAATCTTAATTAATTACCACTTAATTCAAGGACCCCACACTTAATGTTTTTACCATTCATAATATTACTTAGATGATGAGATGATCAATTTCCCTAAAAACTAAAATTAAAAAAAACGCTAAAATGAAAAGAAAATTCAAACGAGGCTCGGGTTGCCTCCCAAGAAGCGCTTCTTTTTGATGGAGTTGTGAGGCGGAATCCGTGCCTCCTTACGTTGAGTTGCCCAAAGAGTCCCTCACTAACTGAACTTTTTGCTCCATCCATCGCCTTTTGTAAGCTTAAACTCCTCATTTATATGCCTTTTTTCGAACTCTCCTTTTTAGCTTTGATTTCATTCACATGGAGCTTTCTTTTGGTCCCTTTATTTCCTTGCAAGTTGCTATCTACTTTTGTCTCTTCTCCCAGCTTTATAGGAACCATATTTTCCTTCATACTCATTCTCTTTTCTTTTGAAGTGACCTCGTCTTCGTCCTCGTCACTTGATAATTCGTCGCTCTCCTTACTTACCCAAGAAGTTGGATTTGTGTAGGCAATTACTTCTAAGACCCTAGGAATAGATGCTCTCGGTTTCGTATGTTGAAATTGTTGAATTGTTTTTAGCTCTTTTTCCATTAACTTCTCTAATTCTCTAAGTTCATTATCTTCGTCAATGTTGGAAACCTCATCTTGAACATCACTTCCTTTAAAACCATCTTTTACTCCAAAATTTTTCTTTTCAGCTCCAACTCTCAAAGTGAGTTTGGACTCGAAAACATCAACCAAGGCTCTAGCGGTGTTAAGTAATGGGCAACCAAGAATAATCGAAACACCAGAATATTCTTTCATATCTAAAACCACAAAGTCAATTAGAAAAACAAATTTCGCAATTTTCACTAGAATATCTTCTATGATGCCCCTGGGTTGCGTCATTGAACGGTTTGCCATGTGAATAGTCATTTTTGTAGCCTTCAACTTCTGATAAATGAATAAGGCATCAAACTTATGATAGCCCTAGAATCAACTAAAGCATAAGTCTTCAGATTATTCCCAAACTCACACGGAAGAGTGAGGTATCCAGGATCTCCTATCTTCTTAGGCAATTCTTCCATTACTACTTTTGAACTTTGATCACTAAGAATAACCTTGGAATTTCTCTTCACTTGTTGACGAGTGTCCATCAAATCTTGTTGGAACTTCGCGTACTCGGGAATTTTCAATAATGACTCAATAAAAGGAGTATTAATAGGAATACCCTTTACATGCTTTATAGACTCCAAATGTTCCCTTTCCAGTGGACTAAGATTAGGTCCAGATGGAAATGGTAAAGGCGGACGATAAGTTGGAACAATTTCTGATGTTTTCTGTTCAGACCGGTCCCACGTCGTGAGCATAGAGGGCTCAAGTTGTGAGTTTGGTGTTTCAGCAATAATATTATTTTTGATTTTTGACTTCTTCGGTTTTGGTTTGGATTGTTTTGGCTCCTCCTCTAATGCGTCTAAGAACTCAGAAATGGCCTCTTGTTCAGTCTCGATCATCATAACATGGGATTGAGTCTTCTTTTCAGGAATTTATGAGAATAATTTCTTGCTCACCAAAATTATTAGTTGACCAAGTTGGGCTTCGAGATTATGTATCGATGCTTGATGGTTTCTTAACGAAGCTTGTTGATTAAACATCATTGCATGTTGTTCTTTCATCATTTCTTATTGTTCTTTCATCATCTTCATGTGATCTTTCAGTGTCGCATTGGTATCATCATGCCTTTTCTTGGAAGCTTCCATAAATCGGGTTAACATATTTTCGAAGTCAACTTTCTTCTCGGCTGGTGGTTGTTCTTTTTAGTCGAAGCCTTGGTTTGTTTGCTTATATTTTTCTTCTTTTTGTTTCTTGTACTCATCATATGGAAATCACTCCTTCTTTGGTTTTCTCCAATCATCACCATATTTATCCCCGCTACAATAGCAAATTTGAGCTTTTTTATACCCATTATCATCTATGTGACAATCTTTGGTCAAGTGTGGACCATTACACCTTTCACATCCAACCATTATAGCATGTATTTCCTGGTCCATTTTTGTCATTCTCCTTTCTATAGTATCAAGCACAGCTATTATAGCAGCCATGTCTGCAAAATTACCACCCCCGCTTCCTTTAACTCCCTCATTTCTTGGATTGTGGTACGCGCGAGAATGCTTTGCAAATTCCTCAACTAACTCCTTGACTTCCCCCGAATTTTTCTTAGTTAGTGGTCCTTGAGAATCAAGGAGTTGCCTTGTCATGACATTACCACTATCATAAAATATTGACACTTCTTGTTGCATATTGAGGTCGTTTTGAGGACAATTTCTCAACAATCCCTTGTAGTGCTCTCATGCCTCATAAAGTGACTCACCGGGATTTTGGTCAAAATTTGCTATTGCCTTCTTGAGTTTAGCTATCTTGGAAGGTGGGAAAAAATCTTCTAGAAACTGTTTGCGCATTTGGGCCCAAGTATCGATTGCACCAGGTGGTAGAGCATTTAGCCAGTCTTTAGCAGCTCCCTTAAAAGTGACTGGTAGCATCCTCAGCAAGACTGTCTCTCTAGGAATATTTGGGACATTGAAATAATCTGTTATGTCATTTACTTCATCTAAATTCTTGTAAGCATCCTCATGATCCTTTCCAGAAAATGGTACATCCTTAAGTGCAGTAAAGATGTGTCCCTTTAGCTCGAATGTGGCAGTTACACGAATTGCAGGTTGTATTAGGCTAGGACCAACATCATCTCTAATTCGCTTTCCTTAAGATCCTATGGACATATCCGCGATGTACGCCATCTTGTTATCAATCTTGTCTTTCGATTCAGTTCTATATAATGAAAATCCAGGCTCAGATTCGTACTCGGATTCTCGTGGGTTAGAATTTTTTATCAAAGTCTTCAACCTTGTTCTTGTCCTTTGAGGATGTACTAGATTCTCCCACTTTCTTTCCTGACTTCTTTCCAAAGACTTATCTAAGATCTTTGAAGAATGATTTTTTGGTGTTTGGTTCACTCCTACATTCTTATCCGACTTTTAGTGAAGGGCTAACTCTAGATCTTAGTGGTGGCACCAAAGGTGTGTTAGAGCCTCCGGTCATGAACTTCCACAAAATAAACAAAAATACAAATGTAAAACTGAACTAAAACAGCAAACAAAGAAACTGGAAATGATTGGATTCACGTCGTGAGCCCTAAAAGCTCACGTCGTGAGTTCAGTACTGGAAGAAAATAAACTAAACTGAAAAATAACTTTTTGCAGGTTTTACCCCACAAAAAGGATCGATTAATTTAAAGAAAAGAAATCAACAATTAACTAAGCCGTTCCCCGACAACGACACCAAAAAACTTGATGCGTGCAAATATCTACACCTAATTCTAAATTTATAATCTAACTAACTTAACTTACTAAATTGCACCTATGTAGTGTACATAGTAAAATTATAAAAGAGTTTGGGTAAGTCGGGTGTCGATCACATGGAACGGTTTTGACTAATTAATCTACCTACTATTAAAGTAAACTAATTTCTAAAAAAGAAGTGGGTGTTATCTAATTTTTCAAGTTTAGATGAACTTAATTCCTTAACACAAATTCAATCAATAAACAAAACACTTCTGTTAGTTCGAATCCACTTTCCCTCAATGGTTTATAAATTAGTTATGTCAATTCCTATTGATTGCCAATTAAAACCTTATTAGCAATTCAGTTCTAAATGTACTAATTATCAATTAATTCATGTAGGTCTATGTATGGTCACACATAATTTAACACAAAATCAATTGTTGAATAATATTGGAGCTGTGTAAGTTTGGATTAACAAACACAAATTATGGTCATAACATGAGTTCTCTAGCATAACTCAATTTATTAATTCAATTCCTTAATTAAGATTGGTTCAATCTTAGCTCTAATAATCTAATGTTCACTAAATTACTAGGTGTTCAAAGTCGTGTAGAATAATGGTCATTAACTACATAGAATAAGAAGTTTAAGCAATCTAATTATCAAATCAAGCATGCTAGGAATACCAATCAAACAAAAGACATAACCAAAAAGCAATGTCTAGATTAATAAAATAAAACCATGAGTTCCAGCTTCATCTAGCTAACATAAGCAACTGGATTTAGCTGGACATCTTAGCAAACAAGCATAAACAAACCATAGTCTTAATCATGTTTAAATGTACCAAACTATTAAGCTAAGTATGAACTCTTCCTTCTTCCTTGGTATGCAAACCAATCTCCAGGCCTCTCCTCCTTCTGAATTTTGTCATCTGAACGCTCCAAGTCAGCCAAAAGCCCTTTAAGTCGTAGGGAACAAGCGGATATATAGTTTTTGAATTTTCCGCACTTACGTCGTGAGCCGATATGTCTCACGACGTGAATATAGTGATAATCTGTGTTGGAAAAGGTCTCTTCTATGCGTATCTTATCTTCTAGAATATTCTAACTCACGTCGTGATTCTTCAATCGTCACGTCGTGAATTAAGCTGATTTCGTGGGTTTCTTTTTCTTTAATTCTCTAAGCCTCCAAAGTTCCAAGCTTTGTCGTTTTTAGCCCCTTTTCTTCAAGAATGTTTTTATTTGGCTGCAAAGTACAATTCAAACATATAAGTATCATTATTCAATGCACATAACCAAAATATGTATAAAAATATAAGTAAATATTGTCTAAAAACCTGTATAAATATGGCAATATCAACGGTTCAAAAAATAAATATAAATTTTATAGAAAAAATCATAATTATTAATAAATTATTTTAAAATAATTATTAATTAAGATATTTAGATTATAACACGTAGAAACCATGATTAAAAAAAGTTATAGTAAAAAGTCATAATTATTAATCTACTATTTTCAATAAATTATTAATTTAGATACAATTGTTTTTTATTTTTGTAAAGTTATAATTATTGATTTAAATAAAATTATAATTATTGATTACCAAATATTTTAAATTTCAAAATGGTAATAAATAATGCTAACTTTAAGTGATTTAGAAGAATTTAAATTTAAATGTAAAATCATAGAATACGACATGTGTCATTTTTATAGAATAAGAGAAAAAAAATTAAAAATTATAAGAAATTAACAAGTGGCACACAAACTATTTTTTTTATTAGTATAGAGAGATTTATAAATGTTATTTTTAATGTATAAGATTTATATATTAATAAATATAACTTTATTAAATTATTAATTTTCTTATATATATATATATATATATATATATATATATATATATATATATATATATTAATTTCATATTTATTAGATCAATTCTTTTAGTTAAATCTCACATATCCCACCTCTCATGCTCCAACCTAAATGCTCTTGTGTCATACTTGATGCCTCTTGTGCTATTCATATTCTTGTTGTGCCATGATGGCGCAAGATGGACCATCTTGGTCTTTGATGAGCCAAGTATGTTATGAAGTCCTCTATGATTTTCAAGATGAAAGAATGTTCCAAAAGACACTGCATGGCAGAATACGATTATTTGTCACCATTCATGGGCTTATGGGCCAATGGGCTTGGCCCATTAGGGTGTTAGGTTTGATCCCTCAAGTATGAATAGGCTCATACCCCATCATTGAAAATTTCTAGTTTTCTGTGAGAGCTCAAAGTGAGATACAATTTTTAGTGCTTATAATTATTCCATAAAGCTAATAAAATCCTCTCTCTCTCTCTCTCTCTCTCTCTCTCTCTCTTGTTCACCCGTAGACGTAGGTCACCTTGACCGAACCACATTAAATTTCGTGTTCTTTTGATTTACGTGTTTCAGAAGTTCTGTGAGTTTACCTAAGTTTGTGTTTTGATATTTTTCTGAAGTGCTTAACTTGTTTTGTGTCACCCAACAAACTAATATCAGAGCTATGGCTAAAGATGGGAGAGTTAAGATCGACAAGTTCAATGGAAAAGATTTCAGTTCTAAGAAGATGCAAATTGAATACTACCTCTACCAAAAGAATTTACATGAACCGTTGTCAGAATATAAACTGTTCTTTATGAACCAGGAGGATTGGGAGTTGTGAGATTGGTAGCCACTTGGTATGGTGCATTTATCATTAGAAAAGAACTTTGCTTACAACATTGTCAATGAGAAGACAACTTATGGTTTGATTAAAGTGTTATATAATATGTACGAGAAACCTTCAGCGGCAAATAAGGTTCACTTGATTCGACAATTGGTAAATCTGAAGATGAAGGAAGGTGGCTCAGTGACTAATCACGTTAATGAATTTATTTCAATCTTGTCAAGTTTGATACTGGTTGAGATTAAATTTGAATATGAAGTCCAAGAACTGCTACGGTTATCATCATTACCCAAAAGTTGGTCAGGAATAGTGACAACAGTCAACAGCTCTGCTGGAGGTGCCAAGCTGACATTTGAAGACATACACAACTTAATCCTTGGTGAAGTTGTACGTAGACAAAGTGTTGAAGAATCTTATAAAAGTCTTCTTAATACTGAGGAAAGAGGAACGAAGTCCAACAGAGGGAGTAGGGGTAGAGGAAGATCAAAGTCGAGGAAGAGAGGTGTATCGAAAATAGGAAGGACATCACCTGTTGGAACTGCAAAGAAAAGGGTCATTTCAAGAATCAATGTCCAAATCCTCTTGCAGAAAAAGGCAAGAATAAGATGAACATTGCATCAGACTCTGAAGGAGATGCTCTTATCTATGTAGTCGAAAACTTAGTTGAATCATGGATCATGGATTCTAGTGCGTCATTCCATGCTAGTCATTCCAAAGATGTGATGCAGAATTTCAGGCAGTACCAAGGGAAGGTAAGAATGGCAGACAACAAGAGCCTTGATATTACAGGTGTTGGGGATGTGGTCCTCAAGACTACTTTGGGTACAAAGTGGACTTTGAAGAATGTCAAGTTTATTCCAATTTTAAAAAATGTTGATATCTGTTCGGTTAGATATCCAATCCCTTAACTATAATTGGTATGTAATTGACTTGATTGGTAGCATTGTCCTTTTGGCTTGGCTTCACTCTTGCAACTTGATAGGATGACTAGAGGAGAAAGAGAGAGAGAGAGAAAGAGAGAGAGAGTAGGATTTATTATATGAATAATAAATTGGTACTCAGAATGATTTTATTAATATATTATAAGATTAATATATTATTTGGAAATCATATTATTAATTAGTAATTAATCTGAAATTAATTTGATATTAATTTTGGGATTAAAGGAATTGAATAATAATGGAGGGGTTGTTATGTAAATAATTGATAGTTGCAAAACTGGGCTGATGGACTCCATAGAGTGGATGAAATTTATGGTTAAGACCATAAAGTTTTGTCTAAGGGCTCTAAAGAGGAGGTCCATGGGCTGCTTAACCCTTAAGCATGAATTAGGGTTTCCTCCAGAAACCCTAGCAGCCCACCCAGCTATATAAATCCCTACACCTCTTGGAATTTCGGCCCTAATCTTGAGAAATCCTAGGATAGCGAATTTTCTACCTCTCTCCAAGTCATTCTTTTCATTGGGTGTTTGTTAATCCATTAGAGGTGCATCACTTAGGGCACTAAGCTTTCAAGAATATGGGTGGTTCTTGTTAATGCTACATAACAACTGGTGGAATGATCAAACCATAATATTATATATGATAGCAAAATTGTATGCTATTCTATAGGGTGATTGCTTTGGTGTTCATATTTGTATGTTTAATAGAGAAAAACTTAGATACAAAGCCATTAGGGTTGCATGATCACATAGGAATGTAGACATGCTTATAACCCATCAGTGGTATCAGAGCTTAAGTCGTTTTTCAATTGAATTTGATGCAATAGTGTTTTGGCCAAAGCATAAGATAATCAAATTTTGCTGTCTAGACAGGGAACTCGACGATTTGGACGAACTGGACGAGTTGGATGAACTCGACAAGTTTATTGGCCAACTCGACGAGTTGACTCGTCTGTCCCCTAAAATTTCTATTTTTCAGATCAGATTTTGAATTGGATTATTACCATAACTCATTTTTATTGCCTAAAATTGATTTTTCTGAATGGTAACATGATATCTTTTTCAAAATTAAAGGATTTGGTTAAATTTGGATAAGATATTTAATATTTTGGATAAAGATAATGTTACTTCTAATTTAACCTAGTATTTTGAAAAGTTTCAAAAGTTCACCCTTTTGGTTTTGTAATTTAAATTTGATTAAATATTTTTGATTTTGTAATCTTAAATTTAGAACCCTTAGTATTTTTGAATAGTTTAAAAATACACCCTCATGGTTTTATTAATAATTAAATTAAAAGATTAATAAAAAGACAACTAATAATTCCTTGACATGGTCTAAAATTAATTAAATTAAAAGTTTAATTTATTAAAAGATTAAACCACCTAGTATTTTAAAAGTTTAAAATACACCCTTATAATGTTATATGATTAAAAGCTTAATTATATATATGTATAAGAAAAAGTTAGTCTTACAGTTAGTAGGCCTCATTAATGAAGCAGGTCTATAATGGGTGTTTAAGGAAACGACCTGTAAAATGACCGCCATTGGGTATCTACTTTTACCCACCGCACTCTTGACTAGTGGAGGGTCGTTAGCCGAATGGATAGGATAAGATATTAAGATTTCATTAAAAGTATAATGAATTATAAAGTAACTAAACCTTTTATAAATTCCCAATCTTAGTTACTTTAGGAAATTGTGAATTTAATGCTAACCCTTGAAATTGCACAGTGCACCTTATAAGTCATTAGTGGAGCGTGTGTGGTTAACCAACACACTAATTTGGGACAAATGAAGGATGGCAATAGGTAGCTCGTTAATTATTGTTGATCGATAGAGTGTGTGTGGTTAATTGACACATTGATTAGACGATAAATGAGATCGAGAGTACCAAGCTAATTTGCATGGTTATTCACACCTTGTTTGTGATCCTCAGTATCCCAGTCATAAAGTTGAAGGGCATAATCGAGATTAAACATGCCATTGAAAAGTTCAATGAATCTCAAAAGATCTAGAAATTTCATTTAAAACCTAATTCGTTTAAAATTTCATTTTCATGGTGGAATTGGAAAATTGTCATTTACCTACCTTTAAATAATTTACAATTGGATTACAACATCCCTTTTCCGAATGGTGAATTATTGTGTTGGGTCCCAGCCTTAATATTTCATTTGGGTGTTATATTGAGGGTTAAATCAATTAACTTGAATTTCTCCCTTTTATAGATGTCTAGTTCTGACAACTATGGTTTTCCTCAATCCTTTGGAAAAAGCTTTCCTTTTGAAGATGATATTCCATGTGTCGATCAAGGTGAAAGATCATTCCATTCTTCGTGAATGGGTGGAAATCATACTTCTCTTCCTCCACTTCCTCCAGTGATTCTCCCTGACCCACGTTTTCGTCGACTTGAAAAGTTCAAGGTCACTCAAGCCCTATTTGCATGCAAGCATCGAGATGGAAGTCCTGTGTGTGCACATGTTGTTAAGATGAAGTTGCACATTGACAGACTCGGAATGTTGGGTGTCGTTTTCCCGAGGAAGCTAGATATTGACTTGGTTCTTCAATCACTTCCTAATTCATATGGTCAGTTCGTTAAGGACTACTATATGATAGACCATGACGTGACCCTTATTGATCTGACATATTTGCTAATTGTTGTTGAATCAACAATGATTTGGCATACTGGTAAAGCAAAATTGATTTGAAGATCTACTTCCCATATTTCCATAGACATAGGCGATAACACCGTTGATAGTCCATAAATGATTTCTTCTCCTAAGGGAGAGAAATTGGCCAAAGTAAAAAAGTTTGAGCATAAAAGAAAGGCCGGATCTGAGATAGTTCCACATATCACTCCTAAAGAGTCCATCTATTTCTACTGCAAATTGAAGGGGCATTGGAAGCGAAGCTGCCCTGACTACCTGAGAGATCTAAGAGATGCTAAAGTCAAATTGTATGGCTCTACTTCAGGTACATTCACTATCTAACTCTATTAAGTTCTGATTTATATATTCTTACTACATGATGTAAATGTACATTTTGATGTTTTGTAAAATCTAAGAGAAAGAAGGAAGCTTAAAAGAAAAGTAAGTTGATTCTGATCATGACGAAGTGGATTTCGGTCGCATGGTTCGATGATCATATTTTTGAGCTGCTGCTTAGGAGTTATGATAGATTCCTTAGGAATATTTAGAAACATAGTTTTCATATGTATTTGCATTGTAAGGACAAGTTTTCCGCACATTATTAATAAAATTGTTTTATGTAGTTTATGTTTCCTTGCAATGGCATTTATGGCCAATTGATGTTTATATATTTCTATTATTAGCAATGTTGAAAATGGATTTGGTTCTTGGTTATATCATTTGTGGCAGTGTCGTAATTTGCCAAGTGAGAAGGATTCTCATCACCCAAGTTTCAATTGGACAGAAACTTGGAATCATACGATTTGAATTGTGTGATGTATGAGAATCTTGATCCTTGGGAAATTAGGACTGATTCCTTGTTCATATGTATGTGAGTCAAGTGAAAGACTAAAGGATCTAGTACATATTGATGTGTACTGGTCGGATCCTCCACAAAGGATGGTAAGTCTATTCGTCATGATTTATTGAAGGTTCAGTAAATATGGCTATGCTTACAAGCTTAAGTATAATTCTGATACATTGAAATGCTTCAATATATAGCAGAACGAATAAGAAGAATCAAATTGGGCAGAATGATTAAAGTTTCTCCAATCTCAAAGGAAAGGAGAGTACCTTAGTAGTATCATATTTTATGATCACCCTAATGAATATGGAACCACTTCACAATTGATCCTTAAGGACACCTTAGTGCATTTATATGACTAAGATGAGGAATTGGGAATTTTTGAAATGGTTAAATCAAGAAGATGAGTCGTACTTCGTTCCAATATCAAGTTTTGGAGTTATACTCTAATTGCTCAAAGATTGTATCTTGAGTAATACGTTCTAAGTAGGTTTGTAACACCTCATGAAATGTGGAGTAGAAGAGTTTTCTTTCTTCTGCAGATTTCAAATTGGTAGTTGTGATGTTTTGGTTTAAACAAAGAACAACTAAGACCAATTGTATGAAGTGTTATATTGATAAGAATCTGCACTAACTCTTGAATATTTGTTTGTCAAGGAATGTGCCTTGACAGAGAATCTTATGTTAAGAGGTCATTGGAAGGCTAAATGATCTTGAATAGTTTTAAGAACTAATAAAGAATAAACCTTTTAGTTATCACTAGCACACGACCTGAGGTTGATAACCTATCGTGTTGACATAACTTAGAAGCAATGGTACACCAGTGTGCTGCTGGATGGCTATAAATTGGGATTAAGCAAGTTCAGTCCATATGAGTTTGAATTTGTCATAAACCTTGTCTTATGATAGTGGTTGGAAATGAAAAATCTACATGGATAGGAACATGTACACCATAAAATCTAAGTGGCAATAGGTTTCTTTCTACTTTATGTAAATGATTGTGAGGAAACGCTTCCACTAGTAGATTTTAAAAGTATTAGAGTTAGCAAGTATGATGATTGCGTTCTCAAATTCGAGTATGGTTATGACATCCCTTTTCATAGTTCGAACTATGAGAAATGGCAAATAGTTAAAAACATTCGGGACTTATTGCCATAAGTTCTAAAAAGGTTTAGACATAAACGTGAGCTATCTAATGAATGGTGTATGAGTTTGAGAAGTCTAGATAAACACTTATCAAAGCACCATGTATCAGAAATATGAACTTTGGTAAGAAAGTAATTAGGTATTGATTTCTAGAAGTCCAGTTGATCTCTGGGTACATGTTAAAGCTAGTGGGAGCATAATTGTTATGATTATATGAACATAATTGTTATGCTAGTAGGAGCATGATTATTATGTTAAGTGATGCAAGTTAGCATTGCTATTTATAGGAAACAAAGTTCTAAATTTGCAAAGTTGCAGAATTTGGGAATTGTTTCGCTATAGTAAGTCTTAAGGGATAAGGCATTTATACTTCATTTCGAATCTAAAAGTTTAGATTGAAATTCTAATAGAACTTAGTCATGAACATATATGAATGTCATGTTAAAATGTTTCAACATGGGAAATTTTATATATGGAAGTATTATAGCAAGAGACTGGTCAAGTATCATGTCTTTATGTAAGACATTATGAATCGTATCCCATATGCTTCGGGTATAGTATCGGTTACATATGATATAATATACGCCTGTTCTGATTTTTACAAATACCTAGCACGTTAAGAGGGAAAAAGGACCAAAACTGGATATGACCAAATTTGTTAAACAACTATCAAGGACAATCGAAGATTTACGAAAGATTGGTTGCTTGTGGACAGTTGGAAGTATAGTATTATTTTCAATGGAGCATATTGATATAATTCAGAATAGATAGGATTTTGTTAAGAATGGATTGTTATATGGAAGATATGGAAATATTTCCATTATGGGAGTTGGCTATTGAGATATATGTGCGAGTTAGAAACTTTAATGCAAGAAGGATGTTCAAAGAATGCACATTGAATATGAGACTTCATTTCCATGGAATTGTTTTGTAATCAATCTCCAATGGAATGTTTTGTAAAATCATTGTCAAAGTCTCTGTGACTTTGGGGCCTTTATATTACCAAATGATCATTGCATGTAAGTTTAGACTCTAAAGAATTTGGTATTCTTACACTTGTGATATGGATTTGGAATTGTGAAATGATCATCATTGGAAATGTGTTCAATTGATCTGTTTGACAAAGAAAGGACTATAGATAAACATAGTGTGCATGTTTTGTGGATGGCATGATGTAACATCCAAAATTTCAAACAAATTTAAGCTTTTAAAAACATGTCAAGTTCATCAAAATATTACAAATTTAGTTTTCAAAACATTAATTATCAGAGTCTTTTCCCAGAAACATAACATAGTAGGAGGAGTTGTATGATCACGCCTTGGCCTTGCTGCGATCCCCTAAGGTACCTGAAACCATAAACTGAAACTGTAAGCCCGAAAGCTTAGTGAGTCACCCCAAAATACCGATACTCATACAGTCCACATAACAATATCAACATTAGCATATCATATCAATCAAAACAGAACATCATGTACTGGGCCCACAACTTTAAAAGCTGAACTACCCCTGGGCCCTTAGTACGAGTCTGGAATGCCTACCGGGCCCTCAGCTCGTATTTGGAATGCCATCGAGGCCTCAGTACGAGTCTGGAATGCCTACCGGGCCCTTAGCTCGTATCTGGAATGCTCCCGAGTCCTCAGTATGAGTCTGGAATACCTACCGGGCCCTCAGCTCATATATGGAATACTCTCGGGTTTGTTGGCTACCGCACGGAGTCGTACAACCTCAACCCACCCCACACAACATGTCGACATGTAACAAATAAATGCACATACAGGTAATCAATCAGTATCACAGGCAGTCCTACAGATCTACCCGACTAGCATATCAACTGGTATACATTACTAACTCAACTTAACATATCAATAACTACTAGGATATCAATCCATTGGGCCGGCCTTGGTGCCTTAGACCCCTTAGTATAGTGAGGATAACTCACCTCGAAACGTCGACTCACAGAAATTAGTTCCAACCTTCGGGTTACTGTCACAAATCCCACCACCAATATTCATCACGAATTGCATACATAAGATTCTGATCCTTCTAGAACTGTCGTCAAAAGTCAACAGATCAACTTAGGTCAATGGTCAAAGTCAACAGTCAAGGTCAACAGTCCATGTTGACCTGACTCGCCGAGTTTCCTTGGCTTCCGGTGCACTCGCCGAGTCATTGAGTGACTCGTCGAGTTTCCCTCGTTTTTCGACTGAACTCTAAAGCCACTCGTTGGGTCTCCTACGTGAAACTCGACGGGTGCATACGTGGGCATATCCTTGGGAAAGCTCATCTGACTCGCCGAGTTTCATGACGATCTTCATCGGATACGTCGAGTTGTTCATCCAAGTCGTCGAGTTCACGGCTTTCTTCATCAGACTCGCCGAGTCATCCTTGTGACTCGCCGAGTCTGTTTGGTCTTTTTCCATACAGACTTATTCTGAGCCATGCAGTGGCTCCAATTCATAGATCTAGGCTTCTATGGCATACTTATTATGTAAAGTCACAAACTTCACATACATGCATTGCATTTAAGGCTCTAAATGCCAAGTCTAAGCTCTTAATGGAGTTTCATGCCCAAGAAGGACCTCATACATGATCAATTCTTAGACTTTATGTTTCTAGAGCTTAGAGAGGGTTCAGATATGAAGTTACAACTTCAGATCCAACTCATTGTTCAACTTATCAACCTTTAAGGTCCATAGAAAACCCTAGAACTTCAATGAAAGGAAAACTCACAGAAGAGATGGTAATTTAGGATACCTCTAGAAGATAACAACTGAAAGTAGTGCTGATTTCCTCACCTAACCTGCTCCAACCTCCTCTTCCTTCAAGCCTTCTCCTTCAAAATCTTCAAATCAAGCTTCACACACTCAACAAGCACACACACTCGAATCAGGGACTCACTAAGACTGTAAAGAGACCCAAGGGAGGCTAAGGCTCCTTTAAATAGGGACACAAACCCCGAGAATTAGGGTTTCACTTACCAGATCCTACTCGCCGAGTCCCACTAGTGGACTCGCCGAGTTAGTCACTTAAGTTGCGATCCAATCCCGATGCTACTCGACGAGTAGGGTAACTGACTTGTCGAGTAGGGCCAAAACCAAGAAACTATAATTTGAACAATACCTGAAAATCGGTGCGTTACACATGACTAATGTTTTAATTCAAGTATTAAGTTGATAAGTCGAAACATTATACAATGAGTAAGGTCTAATTACTATGGTGATTAAATAATAAGTGTTTTATTTATATTCCAAAGTTTGAGACCATATTGGATTAGGTTATTCTTGTGTGTCACTTCGCATGATTTAATTCCTGAATAATAGGATTATTCAAACATCCACAATCGATCATACTTTGGAAGCAAGGAGTGAATTAAGACTGTCATGAATCCGCCTAAAGATCGTCTAAGTGATTAGACATAGTAAATGTTTGTTGTAGTGTTCATGAGTATTCCTGAAATAAGAATTTGAGTATTAGACTAAGCTCATGCTCATTTGAATCACTTCATGGATTTTATCACGAGTGATTGTGAGACGATAATATCTTATATTCTTGAAACGGAGACATATAGTCGTTGTTTAGAAGTTGGTTTCAAATTGATAATATGTAAATGCAACAGTAATTTGATATTATAAAACGTATTGTTGTGTGTGATTTGATGAGTAATTGTACAAGCATATGAGTCGAAGTTTATTCGTTCCTTTTACCCTAAATAGGATAAAAGCGATATCTGTGGACTAAGTTAATGTAATTCAATTATATTATGAGTCAGTCGTCATAAATCAGAATTCGGGAAACAAACCTTAGACAGAGAGAATGATTATAATCCATGTCTCATTTCCATACGATATCTTGTAGAATAGAGGAATATTCGATTACTTATCTAAAGGATGTGTTACTGATAAGATCAGAGTTCGACAACGGCTTTTGAAAACTACGATTGCTAGTGAAATTCTGAAGTCATACTTGCAATAATAGTTATTAGACTTATCCAAGTCGGAGGTTGTTGGATTAGGTGTCTAAGCGCATAAATATAATTAGTATATACTTGATTTGATTGGTAGCTTGGTCCTTTTGGGTTGGATTCACTCATGCAACTTGATAGGATGACTAGAGGAGAGAGAGAGAGAGAGAGAGAGAGAGAGAGAGGTGGAGAGAGTGAGAGTAGGATTTATTATATGAATAATAAATTGGTACTCAGAATGTTTTATTAATATATTAGAAGATTGATATATTATTTGGAAATCATATTATTAATTAGTATTTAATCAGAAATTAATTAAATATTAATTTTGGGATTAAAAGAACTGATTAATAATGAAGGGCCTGTTTTGCAAATCATTGACAATTACAAAACTGGGCTGATGAACTCTATAAAGTGGAGCGGATGAAATTTATGGGTAAGACCATAAGATTTCATCCTAGGGCTCTAAAGAGGAGGTCCATGCGCTACTTAAGCCTTAAGTAGGAATTAGGATTTCTTCCAAAACCCCTCGCAGCTACCCAGCTATATATATCCCCTATACCTCTTGGAATTTCGGCGCTAAGCTTGAGAAACCCTAGGATAGCCAAAATTTCATCTCTTTCCAAATCATTCTTTGCATTGGGTGTTTGTGACTCTATTAGAGGTGCAACACTTGGGGCACTAAGCTTTCAAGAGTCAAGGTGGTTCTTGTTTTTGCTACATAACAAGTGAGGTGTTGATTAAACCCTAATATTAAATGTGATTTCAAAATTGTATGCTAGTCTATAGGGTTATTGCTTTGGTGTTCATATTTTTATGCATAACAGAGAAAACCTTAGATCCTAAGCAATTAGGGTTGCATGATCACATAGGAATGTAAATATGCTCATAACCCATCAATATCAACGGGGCAACTGGAGGATGTAGGTCACCATGTCACTTTTGGTGATCTTCAGTGGAATATGACAAAGGGAAACTTGGTGGTTGCTATAGTTCAGAACCAAAGTATAGTTTACATGGTGGAAGTTTCTGATGATGAGGCATATGTTGTTGAAAAAGTTGGGGCATCCACACTATGCCACCGAAGACTTGGACATATGAGTGAAAAATGAATGAATATTTTTGCCTCCAAAGGAAGAATTTCAGATCTGAAGAATGTAACAGTACATTTCTGTGAGCCATGTGTTCTTGGCAAACAAAAGAAAGTTACTTTCGCGAAGATAGGACATCCACCCAAGACGTTGAAGTTAGAGCTTGTTCATTCAGATTTCTATGGTCCCACTTCAGTTGCTTCAGTGGGAGCATCCTAATATTATGTTACTTTCATTGATGACTGCACTAGGAAAGTTTGGATCTATTTCTTGAAGAAGAAGTCTGGAGTTTTCAATGATTTTAAGAAATGGAAAGTGAGGGTTGAAAATGAAACTAAATTGAATGGGGGAGAATATAGTAGCAAAGAATTCGTTGATTTCTATATTGAACATGGAATCAGGATGCTCAAGACCATTCCAAAAACACCTCGGCAGAATGGATTAGCTGAGAGGATGAACATCACATTGAATGAAAGGGCGAAAAGAATGAGACTACATGCAGGTTTACCCAAGATGTTTTGGGAAGATACGGTCCACACAACTGCATACCTAATCAATAGAGGACCCTCAGTTCCAATAGGGCTCAAGATTCCAGAAGAAGAATGGCAAGGTCGCGAGGTTTCATTCAAATACATGAAGGTATTCGGTTGTATCTCATATGTAAGAGTCAAAGACGCTGAAAGAGACAAACTAGAGGTAAAGTCAAGGAATTGCACCTTTATAGGCTATGGGTCGGATGACATGGGATACTGCTTCTGGGATAACAAGCACAAAAAGGTTATCGGAAGCCATGATGTGGTGTTTAATGAGCATGCGCTATACAAGGACGAATTTTCTGGAGGATCAAGTAGTAACAAACAACCAGAAAAAGAAGAACAAGTTGTGTTAGAAGAAACTTCAGAAGACGACATCATAAAACGTATCAGTACTCCAGAGATATGTGAAAGTTCAGGAAGCAGTGGGAGCTCTAATGAAACTGGAAATAGTGGGAGCATAGATGATAGTAGTTCAGAGAATGAAGGTGTAGAAATTGAAACTCCTATCGTTCGTAGATCCACTAGAGTATGAAGTCCTCCAGTCAGGTATTCTCCTTCAACAAACTTGTTGTTGCTGACAGAGAATGGCAAACCCGAGTCTTATCCAAAAGCCTTGAGGATGAAATAATCCATACAGTGGAAGAAGGCTATGGAAGAAGAATTGAGCTCAGTTGACAAGAATCACACTTAGTCCTTAGTCAAGCTCCGAGAAGGGAAGAAAGCACTACAAAACAAGTGGGTGTTCCGGGTTAAGGATGAGATTGATGGCACCAAGAGATAAAAGGCAAGGTCGGTAGTCAAGGGTTTCCATTAGAAGAGGGGGTTGATTATAATGAGATCTTTTCTTCAGTTTTGAAGATGACTACAATTAGAATGGTTTTAGGAATTCTAGCCTCTGAATATCTCCATCTAGGGAAAGATTCTAGTGTTTCATAGCAGAATGAAACACACTCAGAATTAATCAATGAAGGAACTCTAAACTTGAAGAAAATCCATGGAACAAAGAATCCAACTGATATGTTAACCAAGGTGGTTACCACTAAGAAGTTGAAGCTTTGCATGGCTTTAACTGTCCTTTCAGGAGTTTGAAGAAAACTTCTTGGAAGGGAGAGAAAGAGAGGGAGAGAGAGAGGATTACTTTGAGGAATGGTGAAATTTGAACGACAAATGAAGTTGTTCAAGCCTTCAAGTGGGGGATTGTTGGGGTATGAAGTCTTGTCCAACATGGAGCACTTAGATAACAATGGAGCACTTGAGGTTCATGGAGCATGTGAAAAAATAACAAATTATTTGAGAAAGGAATGGATCAAGTGCCAAACAACAGATCATACAGAAGGGGGTTTGGAGCATCTGGAAGAAGTTTGGAGCACTTAGGCATGATATGGAGCAACAAGGGGACCTTATGCAATCTGCTAAAGACTTGGGCCAAGAAGGATGTTGTTGCGCCAATGACACTCCTTCTTGCACCAAGATACTCCCTCTTGCGCCATGGGGTATCCCTCTTGCGTCATGAGGTATTCTTGTTGCGCCATGGAGTATGATGTTGCACCAAGCATGGCCTTGTTACACGATGCATGTTATTGTCGAGCCAATATGGTGATGTTGCTCCAACCTAGACACTCTTGTGCCACACTTGATGCCTCTTGCGCTATCCATATTCCTGTTGTGTGATGATGGTGAAAGGTGGACCATCTTGGTCCTTGATGAGCCAAGTATGCTATGAAGTCCTCTATGATGCTCAAGATGGAGGAATGTTCTAAAAGACACTTCATGGCAGAATATGATTGGTTGTCACCATTCATGGGGCTATGGACCAATGGGCTTAGCCAATTAGAGTTTTAGGTTTGATCCCTCAAGTATAAATAGACTCATACCCCCATCATTGTAAATTGGTAGATTTCTATGAGAGCTCAAAGTGAGATACAATTTGAGTGCTTGTAATTGTTCCAGAAAGTTAATAAAATACTCTCTCTTTCTCTCTCTCTCTCTCTCTCTCTCTCTATATATATATATATATATATATATATATATATATATATATATATATATATATATCTTTCTCGTTCGCTCGTAGACGTAGGTCATATTGACCGAACCACGTTAAATATCGTGTTCTTTTGATTTACGTTTTTCAGAAGTTTTTTGAGTTTACCAAAGTTTGTGTTTTGATATTTTCTGAGGTGCTTAACTTGTTTTGTTCTCACCCAACACGAAGCTCGGTATCGGTGGTGGTTTGGTGTTACTCCGATAAGATGTTAGTGCTCCGGTGGTGTTCCAACTGAAAAAATAAAAGAGAGAGAAAGTTGACGAATGGGGGCGGCTCCGACGGCGGTGATGCTCCAACGATATATTTCTAGTGGCAGAAGGCGGAATAAAAGCGAGATAAAAGATGGTATTTATATATTAAAAGAAAAAGAGATTGATAGAGAAGGTTATTAGAGATCTTATTTATTATTCTTTTTTTAATTATAAAAATATGTAAGTAACTAAAAAGAAATTAAAAAGAAAAACAATAAAGTAAAATAGTTTTTTTAAGTTCATTCAAATTTTGCAAGTGACCAATTTTATATTAGAATTTCAATTTTGGATTAACCATGCGACAATAAAAAAAAAATAATAAAAAATTTTGAACTCAAAGTGTCATAGAGATCAATTTTACAGTTTACTCAAAAAATTATAAATAGAGATCAATTTTACAGTTTACTCAAAAAATTATAAATTAAAACATAATATTTTTCCTTAGAAACAAAATAAATGACGGAAATTGTAAAATTTAATAAAATATCATTATAAATCATATAAAAGATACCCTCAAAATATAAGATATCGAAATAAAAAATGAATGGGTGTCGGCGGAGATTCGATGTACCCACACGTACCACATTTATGATTTCAAAGATTTTTATATCACGTTGGACCCCAACGTATCAACATGGCACCCTCGTTTATGTCCCATCACACCGTTTCCATTTTTAATATTTTTACTTTTACTCGAAAAAATAACACAATTTTATCAGCTGATTTCTTTAGTAAATTTTATATAGTAACTAGCACGATTAAATGCAAATTTGGAATCTGTTAAAAAAAATTGACTACAATGTTTATATTTTTTAAGGAAATAGCCAAAAATCAGAAAAGACCTAGAACAACAATACTTTTTTTGTAGGCCATTATCTGTGAAAATTCATGCGGTCTACTGAAATATAGGCTGCAAAAAAAAAAAAATATATTCTTATTTCTGAACATTAAACCTTTAGATCTCACGAAGTCGTCTTTTCTATGCTCCAAATTAGGATGGCTTGTGATTTTTGGTATTTCTTAAATGATTGTTTGTTGGAGGTCACATTAAATAGATAATATGTTAGTGAATAACATATAACACGACGCATACTAGTGGAAGCCATATGACATTACACACTACATTTAACATATTTAAATATTTAACTTACAAAGGGGGTAACACCACCAATCTATCGTTTGATAATTCCTATTAAGGATGAGGTGGTAGATGATTTACTCTTTCAGTTCGATATGCAGCTCAATACACAACAAAAGTCAAATTATAGTTAACAAGTTGGTGAATCTCTACCATGCTAAACGATCTCATCGTTGCTATTGCTTGCCCACACAATACACCACCTAATTCCATTCCCCACATCTACAAATCTCACAATCAAGATGTACAAATATAGTTTCCAAAGAATCTGTAACTTCAAAGCCAATGCTACATACATGCCTTGCATGAGAGGCTTGACACTTGTGCATCCTCCTAGGAGTAATGTGTTGGATTGAGTTGTCTAAAGTGTTAACTAAATTGATATAATCTTAGTGAATAAAAATAAGGGATAATGTCATAAAAAACCTTAAGTTTGGCAAAAAATATCGGTTTTACCCTTCGGCAGATTTTTGGTTCGTTTATACCGCAAATTTGTCATTTTTTTGTTGGTTTTGCCCTTGTTACCTGCAATAGCAGGTTTCCAGGTTATTATGAATTATTTTTTTGCGAAAAAACCCTTAAGTTTACAAATATTTTGCAAAAAAACCCTTAAGATTATAAATTTTTTTTGAATATATTTCTTAATTATGAATTATTTTATATTTGTTTGATATAAACTTTTTATATTTAAATTTTAAAAAAAGTTACCTAGTTTTAACAAAATTTAAATATATTTCTTAATTAATACTTCAACTTTTCAAAACAAAATTAAAAAAACATTTGTTAGTTAATAATTAATTATGCTAAAATAGTTAATATGAATAATATGGTATCAAGTATTCAATTAATTTTTTTTAAAGATAAATAAAAATATTTTATATGTTTAAAAGGTTTGTATTTCAGAAATACTAACATATCATATTTTTTTATATGTTTAAATACATAATAATATTATCACTTTTTTTTATAAAAATACCATAAACATTTTAAACATCAAAAATAAATATAAACATTTTAAACATATAAAATATAAATATATTTGTCTAATTTGTTATATAAATATATTTATTTTTATAAAAAAATATGATAGTTTATTATTTCTGAAATATAAATCTTTTAAACATATAAAATATTTTTATTTTTTTTTTAAAAATTAATTGAATATAACTAATGTTAATGTCATATTATTATTAGCTAACAGACGTTTTTTAATGTTGCTTTGAAAAGTTGAAGTATTAATTAATAAATATTTACATTTTGATAAAACTATGTAACTTTTTTAAAATTTAAATATAAAAACTTTATATTGAACAAATATAAAAGTTACCGTACATAAAGCTTAAAATATGTTTCAGTAGAAAACTATTTAGTTTTATAAAATTTTGAATATATATTTATATTTTATATGTTTATAATCTTTAGGGTTTTTTTGCAAAATATTTGTAAACTTAAGGGTTTTTTCGCAAAAAATAAGTCAGAATAACCTGGAAACCTGCTATTGCAGGTAACAAGGGCAAAACCGACAAAAAAATGACAAGTTTGCGGTATAAACGAACCAAAAATCTACCGAAGGGTAAAACCGACATTTTCTGTCAAACTTAAGGTTTTTTATGACATTATCCCATAAAAATAAAGTCATTTTTAAGTTGCTTCATAACCAGAAATAGCTAGAATTGATATTAGAATAAAGATAAAATGACTTGTTAATATATTAATTAGAAATAGTTAATAATTAATTTTGAATAATTGGAAATGGATGGAAATACTTAATTATTAATCATAATTAATTCAGATCTAGTTTAGGATTAACTAAAATTAATTAAAGATTCAAGGGTTGAATTGTAATTGTTCATAATCGAACAAAGAATGCAATTCTACAACCCTCCATGGGGCATGAATGGTTTTGCAAGGGGTTTCTAGGGTTTCTAGAAGCATCCTATAGTTGATAAGGATAAATACCTTGAATAGACAAAATCTGATTATTTTATTATTCAAATCATGGTTTATTGTGGACATTCCCTAACTATAAATAGGACCCCTTAGGAACCAAATTTCATGGCTCTCTTTTTCCATAAGGTTGAGAACGAAATTTCCTTCATCGTCTCTCTTCTTCAAGTCCTAGTGTTATGGAGTTTTAGGTGTGAACCATCAAAGACATCCACATTGTTGGTGCTTTCCTTTCAAGGAAGAAATCAAGAAAGTTGCTTGCATTACTCGATTAGTGCACGAAGGTATCCTTATAAACTTCGATATTATAAAGGTTAGATGATTGTTTCATAAGTATGTTGCTATAATTTCGAGAATGTCATAGATCTCTAGGTTGCATGTACCCATAATCGAATGCAGAAATCCGCCCCATAATCCTCTCATTCTTCCAATTCTCTTCCTTAAGTTCCTCTGCCTTTGCTTTCTTAATCACATCCATAATCGAAGTCACAATACTCATCCGAAAGCAAAGATCTTGAATGGCGCACTAATCATCTTGCAACTTGATGCTTCTACCACATATTAGCCTTATGTGTACGGTACAAAATCTAACTCTCGTAGTCCTTCACTACATCAAGCCATGTACGCTTCCTCACTTTCAGATTTAGCTGACCCATCAGATACTTCAAGATCTTGTGATCCATGTAGATGGTACACCAAACCCCATACAAGTAATGATGCCCACTCTTAAGGGTAAAAGGCACTGCCTCCAACTGCAAATCGTGAGCAAGATAATTCACCTCATGGAGCTCAACTGCCTCGAACCATATGCAACAAACCGTCCTCATTGCATGAGTACAAATCCAAAATGTATTTTTCTTGGTGAATAAAGATTCATCGATTGGTTTGTTTGACTTGTAGACCAAGGAAGAAACTTAGTTCATGATTCATTCTCATTTGAAATCGACTAATCATAAGTTTGGCAAAATCAGCAACCATTGATGAATCCGTTGATCTAAAAATGATATCGTCAACATATATTTGGACAAGGATGACATGTTTTCTATTTGACCTTCGAAACAGGGTAGGATCAAGAATACATATTTGGAAACTGGAACACTTTAGAAAATCAGTAAGAGTCTCGTACCAGGTGCGTGGAGCTTGCTTGAGGACATACACAACTTTTCGGAGTTTGTAGCAGTATTTCAGATAAGAAAGATTGACAAACCCAGGAGGCTGTTGGAGATACACTTCAGTATCCAATTCACCATTAAGAATGTAACACCCATAAAATCATGTCAAATTAAAACTTTTAAAAAAACATTTCAAATACCAATAGTTATTACAAAAAGGTTTCCAAAATAGTTTCATATCAGAGTATCCCAGAAATCAAAATCAAAATATGTAGCACCTGGTTCCTGGTACGTAAAATTTCACTTAGCGTTTTTCATTTTTAGCCTTGGACTCGGCGAGTTGTAGGCCCGACTTGCTGAGTAGAGACGGGATTTGGAACACGTTTAAGTTGGCGACTCGGCGAGTCCATATTCTGGACTCGGCGAGTCCCCGCTATCTGATGAAACCCTAAATTTCAAGGGCTTGCACCCTATTTAAACCCTCTTATCCGCCCCCAAGCTCGCCCCCTTCACCCTCAGAGCTCCCTACTTCGTCCAAGCCTTGTTCCTTGTGAGATTGAAGCATTTTTGGTGTGTTTTCTTGAAGATTTTGAGAGGGAAGGAGAGTAGATCAAGAAGGGAAGAAGGAAGCCAGGCATCTTGGTGTTACTTCAGTGATTTCTTTGAGGTATAACTCAGTTTCCCTCTGTTTTCATGCTTATAGTCCCTTATAGCCCTATGAAAGTCCTTCTTGAGCCTTTCCCCATGCTTGAGTGTGTATTAGGGTGTGTAATAAGTTGTTTAGCTCCTAGATCTAGGAATGATTGAGCTCCAGGAGCTTGGATCTACTGCCTTTATGGAGCCATATTGCATGAAAGCCCTAGATTTACTCTTTTAGTTCATTTTGAGTCCTAAAACCTTCATTGGTGTTTATTTACACGTAAAGTTGGAAACTTTACGTGTTAATCGAGCCCTAGAAACCCAGATCTAAGAATGGCATGAGCTGGATTCAAGCAAAATCGAGTATATAGTATTTGCATGTGGCAGACTCGGCGAGTCGTTCATCGGACTCGGCGAGTCGAGTCGCAAGTCCTCGAGTTTTCCCCCTTTTCGTGTTTGCGGGTTGGAGTAGTGAGTCATAAGGTTTGACTCAGTGGGTCGGAAGCCAGACTCACTCATGAAGTAACTCGGCGAGTCAATGCCATGACTCGGCGAGATCAAGGCAATCTTCTTGCCTCAAGAACAGACTCGGCGAGTTGTTCATACAACTCGGCGAGTCTCAGCATAGAGTGTTCTTTGGATGAAGACGAACTCGATGAGTTGTTCATACAACTCGGCGAGTAGGATGAAGGACGTTTGGACATCAGTTTAGAAGGAAAACTCGTCGAGTCGATGCCAAACTCGACGAGTAGAGACGGGACAATGGTCAGAAAAAGGGATAGGGACTCGGCGAGTTGGCAGGCCAACTCGGCGAGTCGGGTCAACTGGAAGTTGACTTTGACTTTGACTCTTGGCTTAGTTAGGGGTAAATGGTCACTTTATCCTGAGTTCGATTAGCAACATTTGACTGAGTGTTTTGTGGGGATTATAGCCGGAGGATTTCCAGGGCAGCAGCAGCAGGATACAGTCAGTTCCGACGCAGATCAACAACCACTTTGAGGTGAGTCACCTTCCAGTAGCGGTGGGTCTACGGCCACAATACCAGCCCACCAGTAGGATTGTATGATAGATGTTTGTCTCTGTGTCATTCATCTGGGTTTGCTACTACCTGTGATATGTTATTGTGCTAGTATGATATGATGCTATGTGCTAGTGACAGTAGGGGGAGATAGTCCCCCAGAGCATCAGTCGATAGGGCCGAAGGGATGGTCAAGCCCAACCATACTAGATAGTTTATGAGATATATGTGTTATGTGGTAGTGGTAGGGGGTAAAATAGTCCTCAGTATCCAGTCAAGAGGACCGAAGGGGAGACCAGCACCCAAATATTCTAGTCAGTATCCGGTCGAGAGGACCGAAGGGGAGGCAAGCTCCTAGATATACTGGTCAGTATCTGGTCTAGAGGACCGAAGGGGAGGCCAGCTCCCATTTATACTAGACAGTATCCGGTTGAGAGGACCGAAGGGGTAGGTCGGGCACCCGGATATGCCAGACAATATTTGTATGTTATATGATTGTATGGTATGTGGTATGTTGGGGGAACTCACTAAGCTTCGTGCTTACAGTTTTAAGTTTTGGTTTCAGGTATCTCTTCTTCGAAGGGGAAGGAGCTGGCGCGGTAGCGGCCCATCACACACACGCCTTGTATTCCGCACTATGAGATCCTCCTGGGAATTTGTACTCTGACTTTATTATGTTTTTATGAAATGTTTTTCAAGACATGTGTTAACTTTTATGAAATGACATGATCAGTGAACGTTTTATTTGTAAGGTTCGGTAAGAATATGTTTTAAAAATGAATTTTTTTGGCTCGTATTTTTGGGGTGTTACAAGTTGGTATCAGAGCCCTTGTTTGAGGGATTCGGACACACCTTCGGGGGTGTCTGAACTCAAATCGAGGGATTAAAAGATTTTAAAGAAGAAAATATTTTCTGAAAAGCTAAGTAAAGAGTTTCAAGAAAGAACGAAGTGTGTGATGTGCGCGACCGGCCGAGCTCAAGTAAGTATTCCCCAAAGTATCCATAGAAGTTTATGTTATGTTATCAGTTTCAGTAGAACAGCATGCTAGAATAGCACTAAGGATCTAGGAGTGATGCCTTATGTGTCTGTTTTATGTGCTTCAGAGTATGAAGACTACATGCTAGAATTGACTAGACAGCAATAGGATAGCCTGTTTAGGTTATGCCTGATAGTACGAGTTTAGCATTGTATGCTAGTTCAGTTTCTCTTTACGAGGATAGAGTTGCTTGAGATTGTTTCCTTTTGTCCAAATGCAGTTTGCTTTGTGCTATGTGGGCTTCGAGTGATGGGAGTTAGCTGTTAGGTGAATACGTTAAAGTCACATGTGATCAGGGTTGAATAATCTCAGAGTGTTGGATTTGACCCTATTGCGTAGCTCTTGTTTGAGACCTAACCGTTGTAGGGATGAGTCCCTTACTCGAAGGATTATCCGAGCCTCGTCTCATGTGATTTTATTTAGGTAACAGCTAATTGGCATCACAAAGAGACCTTCAGCAGCTGAGGACTAGGTTGGGTGGAGTCAGAGGTTTCCTAGGATAAGAGTCACAAAGATCAGCGGTAGCGAAAGGGATCTGGTGGAGTCAAGGCAGTCCTTGGAGAAGGTACGGATAGATGTGGAAGGTAGTATGGGCCCGTACTACTGAAAGCAGAGGATCCGTACCCGAACCAAGGAAGGCCAAGATAAGACCAGGGAACTTGTAGTAGGTGTGAATCCTCTAGAGGTATCAGTATCACTAACGGTTATTATTTTTGTATTTGAGAATGGTGGTTCTACGCTCGAGGCCAGCAGTTGGCAGTACCGGAGACGGATCGGGTTCGGGATCAGGTTCCAAGCCAGTAGATGAGGGGTTGCGCAAGTTCATCGCGTCAGAGATCACCAGAGGCATCCTTGAGTCGACCCCCATTATCTTCGGGTCGATCAAGGAAGGGATATTGGAGATGATGGAGGATTGCCTCAGGGCATTCAGGAGCGACATGGCATCTGGCCAGTCAGGATCTCACACACTGTCCTTCAAGGACTTCCGGGGAAGTGGTGTGCCGGATTTTCATGGGGCAAAGGACCCCATAGCTTCCAGACGATGGATTGCAGACATTGAGTCTGCACAGTTGACTAGCTTCTGCCCTGAGGGGTCGAAGGTGAGATATGCAGCAGGATGTTTGAGAGATTGAGCTAGGGATTGGTGGGAGTCCGTTGGTGACTCGTTAGGAGCCTTGGCTGCCGAGGCTATAACCTGGTCGGACATCGTGACCAGGTTCAGGGCAGAGTTTGCGTCGGCGGTCGAGCTTTAGCAGCTAGCCAGGGAGTTCCTAGATATGAGACAGACAACATAGACTTTGGCGGAGATCACCACCAAGTTCCGAGAGAGGGCGTTGTTGGTGCCACAGTACGCGGTTGACGAGGGTATGAGGAGGACCCGCTATCACGACATGCTACGAGCTGATATTCGGGAGCATGTCAGCTTTTCAGCTTGCCCTACCCTGGACTCTATGATTGCCAGGGCAAGGGAGAGGGAGATAGACCTGGAGCACATCCGGAAGAGGAAGGCGGAGGAGGGGCATGTTATGGGGGCTTCGGGGAAGAAGCCCAAGGGACCAAATGCGGGGCCGAAAGGCCAACAGGGGCGGGGTCGCTGCAGGAAATGCGGCAAGACGCACGAGGGAGTGTGCAAGTTGGGATCGTCAGGCTGCTACAAGTGCGGCAAGTTAGGGCACTTCAGCAGGGATTGTACCGCCCCTACACCCGTGATTCAGACATCGGAGTTGCTGTGTTTCCACTGCAACCAGAGGGGCCACAAGAAGGCCAATTGCCCCCTGTTGACAGCATCAGCGTCGGTTAAGGCGCCATCTCCAGCTACCCTGCGGATTACAGATGGCTGGCAGGGCAAGATAGAGGCTCCAGTGGTGAGGAGCCAGGCGTTTCAGCTGACTATAGAGGAGGCTCGCGCCGCACCCGACGTGGTGACGGGATCGTTCCATGTGAATGGTATTCCTGTTCAGGTGTTGTTTGACTCGGGTGCCACCCGATCATTTGATTCCCTTGCGCTTAGCAAGAGGTTTACTGAGTCTTCAGGCATGTTGGATTGCCCTTTAGAGGTATAGATTGCCGATGATCGATTGGTGCGAGCGTCGGCAGTATTCAGGGATTGTGTCCTAAGGTTATTTGAGGAGCGCTATTTGGTGGATTTGGTTCCCATCCCTTTGCGGGGGAACAAGGTGATTATAGGCATGGATTGGTTGAGCCCTAATGGGGCGATGATAGATTGCGCACAATAATTAGTGCGGGTCAGGACCCCAAGTGGGGGAGAGTTTGTGATCCACGGCGAGAGGCCACATCGTGGACCTGCAGTATGTTCAGCAGCGAGAGCTAGGCGCTACCTTTAGTAGGGTTGCGCGGGATATGTCGCATATGTTATGGATACCTGGGAGACGGGTAAGGCGACGGTGACCGAGGTTCCAGTGGTGCGAGACAACACTGATGTGTTCCCAGAGGAGCTTCCTGGAATACCTCCGGAGCGTCAGGTAGAGTTAGGATCGACCTAGTTCCCGGTGCGGCTCCGATAGCCAAGGCACCGTATCAGTTGGCTCCTCCCGAGATGCAGGAGTTGTCTACGCAGCTGCAGGAACTGCTAGATAAGGGATTTATTCGACCGAGTAGTTCACCCTGGGGAGCCCCGATCCTGTTTGTGAAGAAGAAGGACGGGTCGCATCGGATGTGTATAGATTACCGGGAGCTGAATAAGGTGACGGTGAAGAACCGTTACCCACTCCGAGGATTGATGACCTCTTTGATCAGTTACAGGGAGCATCTTGGTTCTCCAAGATTGATTTGCGTTCAAGCTATCAATAGATGAGGGTTAGAGAGGAGGATGTACGGAAGACCGTGTTTCGGACGCGTTATGGCCATTATGAGTTCGTGGTGATGCCGTTTGGGCTCACCAATGCTCCTGCCGCGTTCATGGACCTCATGAACCGCGTGTGTAGACCGATGCTGGATCGGTCTGTGATAGTTTTCATTGATGACATCTTGGTTTATTCCAAGACGCAGGAGGAGCACGAGGAGAATCTGAGAGAGGTTTTGGAGACCTTGAGGAGGGAGAGCTTGTACGCCAAGTTCTCCAAATGTGAGTTTTGGTTGCACGAGGTGTAGTTTCTTGGGCACCTCGTCAACCAGAACGGGATTTCAGTAGACCCGACCAAGGTGGAGGCCGTGATGAGATGGGAGGTTCCGAAGTCTCCATCCGAGATTCGGAGTTTCCTAGGATTAGCAGGCTACTATCGGAGATTCATTCAGGATTTCTCCAAGATAGTCGTACCCGTGACATGGTTGACTAGGATTTCATGGTATACTGTGACGCGTCTATCTCGGGCTTAGGCGTAGTATTAATGTAGAGGGGACATGTCATTGCTTATGCCTCGAGACAGCTGAAGCCTCACGAGGCGAACTAACCGACGCGTGATTTAGAGTTGGGGGCGGTCGTCTTCACCCTCAAGATTTGGCGGCATTACCTCTACGGGGTTCGATGTACCATTTACACGGACCACAAGAGTTTGAGATACCTCATGGATCAGCCGAATCTGAACATGAGGCAGCGTTGGTGGTTGGACGTGGTGAAGGATTACGATTGCGAGATCCTTTATCACCCGGGGAAGGCCAACGTGGTGACCGATGCGCTTAGTCGTAATGCGGCACCGATCAGGGATGTGTGTGTGAGGATGACAGTGGTAACCCCATTGTTAGAGAAGATTCGGGAAGCTCAGTAGGAGGCTATGAAGGAGGAACATCGGAAGAGTGAGCGAATAGTGGGTCAAGTCACCTCCTTCGATTATGATAGCCGAGGGTTACTGACACTACACCGTAGGGTGTGGGTGCTATATCACAGAGGCGTGCGCCAGATCTTGATGGAGGAGGCGCACAAATCCCGATTCTCTATTCATCCAGGGGCAACGAAGATGTATCGGGATCTTCGTCTAGACTATTGGTGGCCCTGCATGAAACGAGATGTGGCTTGGTATGTCGAGCGATGTTTGACCTGCAGGAAGGTCAAGGCGGAGCATTAGAGACCGCATGACAAGATGCAGTCGTTGGATATCCCGTTGTGGAAATGGGAAGATATTACGATGGATTTTATCACGAAGCTTCCTCGGACGGCACGAGGAGTGGATTCGATTTGGGTCATCGTGGATCGGTTGACCAAGAGCGCCCATTTTATTCCGATTCAGGAGAGTGTCTCGGCCGAAAAGTTGGCCGATATCTATATCAGGGAGATAGTGGCACGATATGGGGTGCCAGTGTCAGTGATATCAGATCGAGATGTGCGGTTCACTTCCAGGTTTTGGAAGAAGTTTCAAGATGAGTTGGGCACTCGTCTGCATTTTAGCACTGCCTTTCACCCGTAGACGGACGGTCGGAGTGAGAGGACCATCCAGACGTTGGAGGATATGTTGCGGGCATGTGTGTTAGACTTTGGTGGTAGTTGGGATACCTATCTTCCCTTGGCTGAGTTCTCGTACAACAACAGCTACCACGCGAGTATTGACCGTCCCCCATTCGAGATGTTGTACGGACGGAGGTGCAGGACCCCGATATGTTGGGGTGAAGTTGGCTAGAGGGTCGTGGGGAGCACCGAGGTGGTGCTCAAGATGACCGAGAGGATCCAGCTGGTTCGAAGCAGGCTTCAAACTGCGCAGAGTCGGCAGAAAAGTTACGCCGACAAGCATCGATCAGACCTGGAGTTCCAGGTCGGGGATATGGTTCTCCTGAAGGTGTCGCCTTGGAAAGGCGTCATTCGATTCAGTAAATGGGGCAAGTTAGGCCCGAGATACATTGGTCCGTTCAGGGTTGTAGCCCGGTTGGGAAAGGTGGCATATAGGCTGGATGTGCCAGCCGAGCTCAGTCAGATCCACAACACCTTCCATGTCTCCCAGCTGCGGAAGTGCCTAGTGGATGATTCAGCGGTGGTGCCGTTAGAGGATATACAGGTTGATGACAGCCTGAATTACATTGAGCGCCCAGTCTCAATCCTCAATCGGAAGTCGAAGGATCTAAGGAACAAGAGGGTAGAATTAGTGAAGGTGCAGTGGCAGCACCGAAAGGGTTCAGAGTGGACTTGGGAGCTGGTGGAAGAAATGATGGAGCATTACCCCGAGCTGTTTCAGGATCGAGCAGCAGACTTCGAGGACAAAGTTTAAAATAAGTGGGGGAGATTTGTAGCACCTGGTTCCTGGTACGTAAAATTTATCTTAGTGTTTTCATTTTTAGCCTTGGACTCGGCGAGTTGTAGGCCCGACTCGCTGAGTAGAGACGGGATTTGGAACACGTTTAAGTTGGCGACTATGCGAGTCCATATTTTGGACTCGGCGAGTCCCCGCTGTCTGATGAAACCCTAAATTTCAAGGGCTTGCACCCTATTTAAACCCTCTTATCCGCCCCCAAGCTCGCCCCCTTCACCCTCAGAGCTCCCTACTTCGTCCAAGCCTTGTTCCTTGTGAGATTGAAGCATTTTTGGTGTGTTTTCTTGAAGATTTTGAGAGGGAAGGAGAGTAGATCAAGAAGGGAAGAAGGAAGCCAGACATCTTGGTGTTACTTCAGTGATTTCTTTGAGGTATAACTTAGTTTCCCTCTGTTTTCATGCTTATAGTCCCTTATAGCCCCATGAAAGTCCTTCTTGAGCCTTTCCCCAAGCTTGAGTGTGTATTAGGGTGTGTAATAAGTTGTTTAACTCCTAGATCTAGGAATGATTGAGCTCCAGGAGCTTGGATCTACTGCCTTTATGGAGCCATATTGCATGAAAGCCCTAGATCTACTCTTTTAGTGCATTTTGAGTCCTAAAACCTTCATTGGTGTTTATTTACACGTAAAGTTGGAAACTTTACATGTTAGTCGAGCCCTAGAAACCTAGATCTAAGAATGGCATGAGCTGGATTCAAGCAAAATCGAGTATATAGTATTTGCATGTGGCAGACTCGGCGAGTCGAGTCGCGAGTCCTCGAGTTTTCCCCCTTTTCGTGTTTGCGGGTTGGAGTAGTGAGTCATAGGGTGTGACTCAGTGGGTCGGAAGCCAGACTCACTCATGAAGTAACTCGGTGAGTCAATTCCATGACTCGGAGAGTTCAAGGCAATCTTCTTGCCTCAAGAACAGACTCGGCGAGTTGTTCATACAACTCGACGAGTCTCAGCATAGAGTGTTCTTTGGATGAAGACGAACTCGACGAGTTGTTCATACAACTCGGAGAGTAGGATGAAGGACGTTTGGACATCAGTTTAGAAGGAAAACTCGTCGAGTCGATGCCAAACTCGACGAGTAGAGACGGGACAATGGTCAGACAAAGGGATAGGGACTCGGCAAGTTGGCAGGCCAACTCGGCGAGTCGGGTCAACTGGAAGTTGACTTTGACTTTGACTCTTGGCTTAGTTAGGGGTAAATGGTCAGTTCCCACGCAGATCAGCAACTACTTTGAGGTGAGTTACCTTCCAGTAGCGGAGGGTCTACGACCACAATGCCGCCCCACCAGTAGGATTGTATGATAGATGTTTGTCTCTGTGACATTCATCTGGGTTTGCTACTACATGTGATATGTTATTGTGCTAGTATGATATGATGCTATGTGCTAGTGACAGTAAGGGGAGATAGTCCCCCAGAGCATCTGTCGATAGGGCCGAAGGGGCGGTCAAGGCCAGCCATGTTAGATAGTTTATGAGATATATGTGTTATGTGGTGGTGGTAGGGGATGAAATAGTCCCCAGTATCCGGTCGAGAGGACCGAAGGGGAGACCAGCACCCAGATATGCTAGTCAGTATCTGGTCCAGAGGACTGAAGGGGAGGCAAGCTCCCATATATATTGGTCAGTATCCGGCCGAGAGGACCGAAGGGGAGGCCAGCTCCCAGTTATACTATACAGTATCCGGTCGAGAGGACCGAAGGGGTAGGTCGGGCACCTGGATATGCCTGACAATATTTGTATGTTATGTGATTGTATGGTATGTGATATGTTGGGGGAACTCACTAAGCTTCATGCTTATAGTTTTCATTTTTGGTTTCAGGTACCTCTTCTTCGAAGGGGAAGGAGCTGGCGCGGTAGCGGCCCATCACACACATGCCTTGTATTCCGCACTATGAGATCCTCCTGGGAATTTGTACTCTGACTTTATTATGTTTTTATGAAAAAGTTTTCAAGACATGTGTTAACTTTTATGAAATGACATGATCAGTGAACGTTTTATTTCTAAGGTTCGCTAAGAATATGTTTTAAAAATGATTTTTTTGGCTCGTATTTTTGGGGTGTTACAAAATATGAGGAAGTGTGCGGTCATGCCTTCGCCTTCCTACAATCATCCGCTGTACCTAAAACAATAATCGATAAATGTAAGCTCGAAGGCTTAGTGAGTTACCCCAAAAATACCAACCTCATACAACGATAACATATCATATAACAATCACAAAACATCATGCATCTCAAGTGTACAGTATGCCTGGTCCGCCCGCACCAGGCTTTCAGTCCGTCTGGTCCACTCTCTGAGTCTACAGTATGATTGGACCGCCCGCACCGGGTCTTTAGTCTATTTGGCCCACTCTCCGAGCCTCGTCTCGTTTGGATCGCCCTCTCGGGGCCTTCAGCCTATCCGGACCGCTCGCCGGGCCTTCGGCCTGACTATGTGCCCTCCTGGGCTTGCAGTTTATCCGTTCTGCCCTGGGTATGTTGGCCTACAACACGATGTAGGACCCGCCTCAACCCAACCCCCATACCAACAAACAATCATGTGCACATAATATCTTACGCTAAAATGTATATAACAGATAATCATACCGATCTAACATATCACTAACACAACAACCATCCTATAATCAGGATACCGACCTAACCGGTCACTAACACAACATCATCCTATATACCAGGATACCGACCTAAACCAGGTCACTAAACATAATACCATTCTAACTACCATGATGCAGATCTAGCAGAACAATAAACATATCAAGCAAATACCCAGATACAAATCCGATAAAGGGTCGGCCTTGGTGCCTTAGAACCTATTGATATAGTGAGGATAACTCACCTTGCAATGCCGAAATAAACCAATAAATCATGCTCCCGAAACACTTCCCCAAAATCCAACACCTATAACCATCAATGATCTATTCTCATAAATACCCATTTACCAAATACCGTCAAAATTCAAACATGGTCAACCTTGGTCAAAGTCCAAGTCAACAGTCTATGTTGACCCAACTCGTCGAGTCCAATTACTGAATCGTCAAGTTCCTTCAAAATTCAAAAACCACGAAAACCCTGATTCAATTCGTCGAGTTTCCCACAAACTCATCGAGTCCACGCGTGTGTAAATGTCAGGAAGAACCCTAACTTACACGTCGAGTCTTCTTATTGACTCGTCGAGTCCATGCAAAATTAATACGAGTAATGTTCAACCGACTCGTCGAGTCAACCATGCAACTCGTCGAGTCCTATTCAGTCCATCACTCATTCAGACGATTTTAAGCTGCACCAAAGTTCCAAACAGTAGATCTATGCTCCTAGGGTGTTGTTATCATCTAAAGTTCCTAACTTTACGTGCATGCAAGGTTCTATGAAGCTAAAACACTCATAACTAGCATTAGGAGAAGGTTTTGGACATGGAGGAGGGCTAGGGTTTCATAAAGCTTCAGGCTTTATGTCCATAAGGCCTTGGGAAGTCAAGATCTAAAACTATGCCCTTGTGACAAGCTCAAATCCGAGTGTGACCCCATCAGGCTCTAGAATTGACTATTTCTTTTACCAAAAAGGGAGATCTAAGTAATGAAATGTAAAGGTGGTAGTTTTATACCTCAATCTTGTTGTCACAACACTGGAAAAGGCTGGATCTACAAGCTCTTCCTTGTTCCAAGCTCTTAACTCCTCAAGAAATGCTCCAATACACTCTCTTTTGGTCTCACACACTCATGAATGGGGACTAGCTAGCTATTAGGGTTTCTTTGGAAGTGAAGGTCATAGGGGAGGCTGAGGAGGAAAGTTATGGACCTGTAAATAGGGTGCAAACCCTAAAGTTAGGGTTTTCACTTTCCAGCACCTACTCGTCACGTCGGGTCCTCCAACTCGTCGAGTAGGGTCTAAAATGCACGCGGCTGATTTGGTCACTACTCGATGAGTTAGCATATCAACTTGTTGAGTCGCCTCTAAAACACGACTCTTGGAGCTTTAAACTGAGATCAAGAAATCGGGATGTTACAAAGAAAGGCACTTTTGACATCCATTTTGTAAACTTTGAAGCCTACATGAGCTGCATTGGCAAGAAAGCTTCTAATGGCTTCAAGGCAAGAAACTAAAGCGAAAAGTCTCGTCATAGTCGAGTCCTTTAGTCAGAGTGAAGTCTATGGCCACCAATCTTTCCTTGTTTCTAATGATTACTCCAACATCATGTAGCTTGTTTCGGAAAATCCATCTTATGCCAAGAATAGGGTGATCATGAGGAGGAGGGACGAGAGTCCATACTTCATCTCTGTCGAATTCTGCCAACTCTTCTTACATGGCTATAATCCAGTCAACATGTTCTAATTCTTCCTTGATGGATTTTCATTCAACCATTGAGATGAATGTTGAGAAATAACATTCATTTTGGATGCTAGTGGCAGAGAGAGTTTGTACACCGACGTTAAGATTTCCTATAACTTGGTTCGGAGGATGATGCTTTGTTCAGATATGCAGTCTCGGAAGCTCTTGTGAAGCTGATGATCCGATATCAATGATGGGATTATGTTGCTCTCCCTGAACAACTTGAATTTGAGGATGACGCTCCCCCTGTACTTCTGAACCGGAGATATCAACATTATCTTCGATCGAAATTTCAAAAAAGTCAGCATCACTGTCGTTATGGGTCAGAATAGGATCAAATTCAGCAAATTGATCCGCTGCATCTTGGAATCCATCAACATTTAATTCAAGAGAGGAAGAACCATTCTCCCCCTCAACCTGAGACGGTTGAAATGGATCGGAATCAAATGGCGGAGTAGAGGGGTTAGACCAGAAACCTTTTGGGAAACTTGAGCTGATTGAGAATAGTCTTGATTCGGATTCCAAATCAAGAGCTGTTTCTGATGGTCCGAACAGGGTTTCAAAATCAACCTCATGAATGACTTGAATATTCGGACATCCTAGCGCTAGAGCATCGGACTCCATGATGTGGGTTGTGACTTGAGTTAGGCCATAGTCCCAAACAAAATTGTCATCAAATGTGACATCAAAACTTTCTTCAAGAACACGATCCAACATTTCATGACTCGATAAGCTTTTAATTTTGCTGAGTATCTAAGGAAAATTGCTTCATCTGCTTTAGGCTGAAATTTTGTAAGCTGATCACGATTGTTTTTGATAAAGCACCGACAACGAAAGACATGTAAAAATGAGATACTCGGCTTACGACCATTCATTTCTTCATACGGTGTCATGTTGATGCGTCGATTAATGATGCTTTGATTCTGAGTGAAGTAGGCAGTGGACACGACTTCATCCCAGAGATAAAGTAAAAGATTTGCAAAATTTAGCATCGATCGAGCAACTTCAACTAGTGTTCGGTTACGTCTTTCGACAACACCGTTTTGTTGTGGAGTGTAGTAGTTAATAAGTTATGGTCAATACCTTTCTTGGAGAGGAATTTATGAACGTTGAGATGAGTAAACTCCGAACCATTATCACTTCGGATTTGCTGCACCGTTATTTTGATGAGAATTTCAATTCCTTTGATAAAACTGATAAGTTTTGAGGCTGTTTCTGAATTGAGCCTAAGGAAGAAAACTCAGGAGAACCTTGTAAAATCATCCAGTATCACAAGAATGTACTTTTTGTGATGTAGACTTTCTACAGTGGAAGGTCCACACAGATCTATATGAAGCAGCTCTAACAGTTGCGAGATTGATTTTTCGATGATGACAGGATGACGTTTCTTCGATTGCTTCCGAAATTCACAAGCAACACACAAATGATCAATTTCAAATTTGAGGAGTGGCAGACCCCTGGCCATCTCACCGAAAACAAGATCATTCATATATCAGATGTTTAATTGAGCAAACCTTCGATGTCATAACTAACTTACATCAGGAACGGCTTTTGAGAGTGTAACATCCCAAAATACGACCCAAAAATTTTTGTTTAATCATTACTAAAATCATTAGATCAATACCATAGAATGAAACCCATACGTCAATGTATCAAAACCATAACAAAGTATCACAAGAAAACTGTATCAAGAATGTATCAAATCATGTTCAGAAAAGCTAATCAACTCCCAGGACAAAAACTGAAGCCATGGTGTGTGCGATGCCATCATCCCGAACTCTTCCCTTTACTTGCGGAAGTACTTGAAACCAAAACTGAAACTGTAAGCACGAAGCTTAGTGAGCTCCCCCAAACTACCACATACCATACAATAACATATAAACACATACTGGGCCTTGCCCACTGCATCAGACCGAAGTCCGGAAACTACATTGGACCGCAGTCCGGAACTAAGTAGGGCCTTGCCCACTGCATCGGACCGAAGCATGGAAACTGCATCAGACCAAAGCCCGGAACTAACTGGGACCTTGTCCCCTGCATCAGAATGAAGTGCAGACCTAGCTGCATCATATCGAAATCCGAAACTGACTGGGACCTTGTCCCCTGCATCGGACCGAAGTCCGGAAACTAACTGAGCATAACATGGCATAGCATACACATATTTACTAGCATAAGCACATATATACTGCATACTGCATCGGAACGAAGTCCGGAACACATAATACAAAACATACTTGAATCACAAAGACATCAAGCAATCTAACTACTGCATCGGATAGAGGTCTGGAACTACTGCTAACTAAATGGGACAACATTATGTCCGTAGACCCGTTCCTACTGGAAGGAAAACTCACATTGTAGTCTAGCTGCTGAATGAACTGCTCTAGAATCTGTCTGCTGTTGCTCCGGTTTCACCTCGGCTACAATTTTCATAAGTACACTCAATCAAATACTGAGGGTAAAATGACTATTTTACCCGTGATCAAAGTCAACCTCTTGGTCAATGTCAACATACAATTGACCTGACTCGTCAAGTTGGGCAACCAACTCGTCGAGTCCCTACTCTCATTTCTGAATTCTGCTCGCTACTACTTGTCGAGTTTGGCATAGACTCGACGAGTTCCTCTTTGATTCAAACACTTAGTTAATCTGCATCGGACTCGCCGAGTTGTATGAGCAACTCGTCGAGTTCTCTTTCATCATATGAACACTCCTACTGGGACTCGCCGAGTTGTATGAACAACTCGTCGAGTCTGTTCTTGAGATATGAAGATTGCCTTGGACTCGCCGAGTCAGGGCATTGACTCGCCGAGTGCTTCCATGGATGAGTCCGATCTCCGACTCACTGAGTCCCCCTAAAACTCACTGGTTCCACTTAGCATAATACATAGAAGGGGAAAACTCAAGGACTTGCAACCCGACTCGCCGAGTCCGAAGAACGACTTGCCGAGTCGCATGCATGCAATCACTATATACTCGATTCTGCTTGAACCCAGTGCATTCCATCCATAGATCTGGGTTCTTAGGGCTTGATCAACACGTAAAGTTTCCAACTTTACGTGTAGATAAACACCAATGACGAATTTAAGGTTCAAAACACACTAAAAAAGTAGACCTAGGGCTTTCGTGCAATATGGCTCCATAAAGGAAGTAGATTTGGGCTCTTGAAGCTCAAACCTAGCTAGATTCAAAAGCCATTCCACTCAATATGATCTCTATATTACAATCAAGCTAGGAAATGGGTAAAGATGGCTTAAATGAGGTTTTCTAAAGAAATCATCATGGCAACAGAAAGGATCCGAAATATACCTTAATGGACTCTGGATTGAGTTTTAGATCCTTGCTCTTCTCCTTCTCCTTGGTCCTTCCTTCCTTCTCTTCTTCAAACTTCAAGGAAAAGCACACAAACACTCAAATCACAAAGGGGAGGGTTAGGGTTTGTTAAAGGGTGCTCTGAGAGTGAAGGGGGCGAGCTTGGGGTGCATAAGGGGGTTTAAATAGGGTGTAAACCCTTGAAATTAGGGTTTCATCCAGACAGGTGGACTCGCCGAGTCTAGGATATGGACTCGTCGAGTCGCCAACTCAAACGTGCTCAATATCACGCCTCTACTCGGCGAGTCGGGCCTCCAAATCACCGAGTTCCAGCTAAAAATACTAAAATACTTAGGTTAAAATACATACCAGGAACCAGGTGTTACAACTCTCCCCGACTTATTTTAGACTTCGTCCTCGATGTCTGTCGCTGCAGTATCTGGAAACAACTCTGGGTAGTGCTCCATCATCTCCTCCTCAGCCTCCCATGTCCAGTCAGACCCTTTTCGATGTTGCCACTGCACCTTTACCAGCTGAACCACCTTGTTCCTCAAGCTCTTTGTCTTTCGATCGAAAACCGCAACCGGTCTCTCAATATAATTCAGGTTGCTATCAACCTGAATATCCTTCAAGGGTACAACTGCTGACTCATCTACCAAACACTTCCTTAACTGGGAAACATGGAAAGTGTTGTGGATCTGGTTAAGTTCTGCCGGAAGATCCAACCGATAAGCGACCCAACCCACCTGGGCCAAAACTCTGAAAGCACCGATGAACATGGGGCCTTGCTTGCCCCTCTTCCGAAACCTGATGACACTCTTCCATGGTGATACCTTCAGGAGGACCATGTCGCCTACCTAAAACTCCAAGTCTGATCGCCTCCTGTCGGTGTAACTCTTTGGCCGACTCTGCGCAGTTTGCAGTCTACTACGAACCTGCTGGATCAACTCTGTCGTCTTGAGCACCACTTCGGTGCTCCCAATGACACGCTGACCGACCTCTCCCCAACAAATTGAGGTCCTGCACTTCCTCCTGTAGAGCATCTCAAAGGGAGGGTGGTCAATAATCGCATGATAACTGTTGTTATACAAAAATTCTGCTAACAGAAGATACGTATCCCAACTTCCACCGAAATCTAGGACACATGCCCAGAGCATGTCCTCAAGAGCCTGAATTGTCCTCTCGCTCTGCCCATCCGTCTGAGGGTGGAAAGCGGTGCTGAAATGGAGACGAGTACCCATCTCGTCATGAAACTGCTTCCAGAATCTGGAAGTAAAACGGACATCTCGATCTGACACCACTGAAACAGGCACCCCATGACGTCCCACAACCTCTCCCACATAAATATCAGCTAGCTTCTCCGCCGATATGCTCTCCTAGATCGGTATAAAATGAGCACTATTCATCAACCGATCCACTATAACCAAAATCGAATCCACTCCACGTACAGTCCTGGGGAGCTTAGTGACAAAATCCATGGTGATGTCTTCCTATTTCGACACTGGAATGTCTAACGGCTGTATCTTACCGTGTGGCCTCTGGTGCTCAGCCTTAACCTTCCTGCAGGTCAGGCACCTCTCCACATACCAGGCGACATCTCGCTTCATGCAGGGCCACCAATAGTCGGGTCGAAGATCCCTCTACATCTTCGTTGCCCCTGGATGGATGGAAAATCGAGACTTATGAGCCTCGTCCATCAGCACTTGCCGTACTCCGCCCATGTAAGGTACCCAAACTTTCCCATGAAGGGTCTGATGTGTTTTGGGTAAAACAAATAAACTAGAAAACAATTCCTAAGTTCACATGCAACCTACTTTGGATCTATGTTTTATCTATTGAACATACAACTTTGAATTGCAAAACAAGAACCCTAGATGAGAGAGGCTATAATCGAAATTTACAAACTAGGGTTTAGTAATTACATACCTTTCAATTGTTATAGTAAACAATTGATAATTCCCTTGATCTTGATCTTGATCTTCTTGGAAGCTTAGCACCACAAGTGTAATGCCTCTAATGGAATCACACCCAAAATAGCAAGAAGGAAAGTAGAAGGAGAGAGAGGGAGTATGCAATTTTCGGCCCTAAGGGTTTTTTCCAAGGAAAGAGTGACCAAAATGTGAACCAGGAGGCTCCTTATATAGTTGAGGGATCTAGGGTTTAGGAAAAACCCTAATGCTCCTTGCTTAGGGCCTAAGCAAAGCCAAAGGCCTTATCCAAGCCCCCTTGGACAAAATCCTTAGGGTTTCCCCTATAGATTTCGTCCACCTCCTTCCAAGGAGGTTCTGGAGCCTTCCACTCAACTATTAGATAATTGCAAACTAGTCCCCGCACTTTATAATTAATTCTTTTAACCCCAAAATTAATTCTAATTAATTTCTGGCTAACAATTAATTAGACAAAATGATTTCTTATTAATATATTAATCTTTTAACATATTAATAAATTTATTTATATTAATTTATTAATCTTATAATAAATTAATATCTCTCCTTTCATAATTTCCTTGTCCGGTTGCTAGGTTTGAGGGCAACCCAAAAGGACTATGCTGCTATCAATTCAAGTACATACCAATTATAGTTATGGGCTTAGACACCTAATCCAACAGTCTCCCACTTGGATAAGTCGATAACTATAATTGCTAGTATGCCTTCTAAATTTGACCAGCAAATTGTAGCTTCCAAAAAGATGCTGCCGAACTCTAACCCAGTCAGTTACGAGTCCTAAGATAAGTGATCATATAATCCTTCATTCTGCAAGATATCCCCAGACATAAGACATGGAATACAACCAATCTCTTTGTCCAGAATCTATGTTTCCCGATTTCTGATTTGTGATGATATAGGACTTCTAATCGAACACATCATTTCAGTCCTGGCTAGGCCCAGCACATAAGTCAACACCAAATCATCGAGGGGCCCACAGATATCGATTTTCCCGTTAGGGTAAAAGGAACGAATAAACATTGACTCATGTGCTTGTATCTTTTACTCATCAAACCATACATGACAATATGTTTTATAACACCAGGTTACTGATGCGTTTTCATATCACCAATGTATAGCCGACTTGCAAATTACAACTCATATATCTCTATTTCAAGATCATAGATATTATCATCTCAGTATTACTCGTGATGAATTCCATGAAGTAATACTCTGAGCGTGGGTTTATCCAATACTCAAATCTCAATTTCTGAGTACTCATGAACGTTGCAGCAAATCTATTGCCATGTCTATCCTTAGACAATCTACAATCCAGTTCATGACAATCTTGATTCACTACTTACTTCCAAAAGTACGAGCAACTGTGGAGTTTGAATAATCTTATTATTCGTGAAGTCAAAACATGCAAAGTGAAACGCAATAATAATATTAATCCTATATGGCCCCAAAGCTTTTGAGCGTAAATAAAAACACTTTTATTTAAACACCATATTGATTACTCATTATCCATTGCTTATAGTTTCAAAAAATCAACTTATTACTTGAATTATAACCACAATTGTCCCATGCTCCAAGCATGCACACTTTGGTTTCCTATGGTCCATACTTTGTGAAATAAATCAATTGAAAAACCTTTCCAATGATGCTCATTTCACAATTCCCAATCCCTATTATTAGTGTTAGAACACAAGGTTCTTGCAACAACTAGAATATGCTAGATTCTAACATTTTATGCAACGATCCTGTCGCAAAGTCATAGCACAAAAGTCACCAAGACTTTGGCCAATGAAATTACAAAGTACTCTATCGGAAATTGTTACAAGATAATTCCATAGACGTGAAGTCTCACATTCAAAGTATATTGCTTTGAACATCCTTCTTGCATAAAAGTTTCTAATCTAGACACAGACTCTCAACATCCAACTCCCAATATGGAGACATTTCCATATTTGCCATATGACAGCTTATTCTTAATAGAATCTTATCTATTCATAATAATGTCAATATAGCCCATTCAGTACTATACTTCTAACTACTCACAAACGACAAATCCTCAGTGAATCTCAGATTTTCCTTTGATAGTTGTTTAATTATTTTAGTCAAAACCGATTCTAGTTCCTTTTTCCCTCTTAGTGCCCTAGCCATTTGGAAAATTTTAGAATGGTAAAATATTACAGCATATGCAATCGATCCTATACCCAAAGCGTATTGGACATGATGCATAATGTCTCACATAAAGAAGTGGTACTTTATCATCCTTCTGCCATAATATTTTATGTGTCATGTTCCCCCAATTCGATCTATGAAGAGGGATGCCGTGATCATAATCAAATTTGAGAATGCACTATATATCCTTGACTAAATTTATTAACATTTCTCGATCTAAGCTTTAGAATTTTGAAATGAAGTATAATATTCTCTCCCTTAATTATAGCAAAACAACTTTTCAAACATTACAACTTTGCAAAGTGAATCTTTGTTTTCTATAATTAATATTGTTAACTCACAATACTTTACCATAATAATCATGCTCCCACTAACATGATGATTATTTTCTTACCAGCATAACACTTATGCTCCCACTAGCTTTGACATATATTCAGAAAACAATTAAACTTCCAGAGAACAATGCTTATTGAATTCCTTAAGTTCATATTTCTAATACCTAATGCTTTGATAAGCCTTTATCAAAGCTTCTTAAAATCATACACCTTTGCCTTAGAAAGCTCATATGTGTGTCTAGACAAATTCAGAACTTATGTCACTAAGTCCCAAATGTTCAGACTAATTGTCAAATCTCATAATTCGAACTATGGAAAGGGATGTCGTAACCATAATCGAATTTGAGAATACAATTTCCACAATTGCTATCTTCTTAAAATCTCTCTTAGTGAAAGCATTTCCTCACAGTCATTTTCATGAAGGAGGTAATCTTATGACACTTAGATTTTGTGGTGTATAAGTTCCTATCCATGTGAATTTGTCAAAACCAAAGTTTGTGACAAATCCAAACTCATATGGACTGAACTTTCTCAATCTCGATTTCTTGCCTCATGGTAACACGAGTGCCCACCATGTCTTCCAAGTGGTTTATCAACTCATCCTTACTTATCAATGTACTTTCCATTGATCAAGGTGCTATGTCTTTATGCATTCACATGAGAACTTATAGAACTCACTTGCATAATTAATTCAATTGGAATGGCATAGAAAAGGAGTATGTCATCCACGATAGGCTATAAACCTCAAGTCGTGTGCTAGTGATGATGGATAAGGTTTATTCTTGATTAGTTCTTGAAACCTTTTTCAAGATCATTAAAACTCCCACTGACCTCTTGACATATACGATTCTCTTGTCACGAAACTTTCCTCGACAAAACAAATATTCAAGAGTTAGTGTGGTTCTTATCAAGACAAAACACTTCACAAAATCTGTCCTAGTTGGTCTTTGTCTTATCCAAGACATCACAACTTACAAATTTTAAATGTGCAAGAATAAGAAAACTTTTCCAAATTCCACATTTGATGAGTGTTATAAACCTTCTTGAGACTTGTCACTCAATTCACAATCTTGGAGTATAACTCTAAGACTTGATGTTGGAACGAAGTTTGATTGACTTCTTGATTTTAACCATTTCCACAATTCTCGATTCCTCTTCTTAGACATGCAAATGTACTAAGACTTACTTAGAGGATCAATTGAGATATGGTTCCTAATCATTAAGACTTATCATAAAACACAATAAAAGTTACCCTCCCTTCTTCTTAGAATAGAGATACTTTTATCTTTCTGCCTACTTGATTCTTCTTATTCGTTCTGCCATTGATTGAAATTCTTTCAATCTACTCAGAATTATATTTAATCTTATAAGCATAACCATATTCACTAAATTGTAGTAAATCATGACGAATATCTTTATCACTCTCGTGGTGGACTTGATCAATGTACAACCTAGTGTACTTGATCTCCTAGTCCTTTTCTTGACACTTTGTCAAAGAATTAGTCTAATTTCCAAATATGAAGTTTCTCATTCATCACGCAATCAAGTTGCATGACTCCAAGTTTCTGTCTAATTGAAGCTTGGGCGATGAGAATCTTTCCTCATTTGGCAAATTCGCGACATTTCCACAAATGACATAATTAAGAATCAAATCCATTATTGATAACAATACATCAATTTTTCATAACGACTTCATTGCAAGGATATATAAAATTATTCAAACCAAAAATTTTATTTTATTCATAAAAGCAGCGGAAAACTTGTCCTTACAATGCAAAATCAACTGAAAAACTATGTATTTATTCCTAACAAATCTATCATAACTTTCTAAGCTCAAAATCTGATCTTCGAATCCATGCGACGGTGATCCATTTCTTCGTGATCAGACTCATCTTGCTTTTCCATCAAGCTTCCTCTCTTTTCTCTGATCCTGCAAAACATTCAAATGTAATCTTATCACATTATGTATTAAGAATCAATGAATAGGAACTTGATGGAGTTAGATAGTGGATTTTACCCAAGGAGGAGTCATAACACTAGACTCTCCCATCTCTTAGATCTCTCAGGTAGATAGGGCAGCTTCATCTCCAATGCCCCTTCTCTTGGCAATAAAAGCAAATGGACTCTTTTGGAATGACACAAGGAACAATCTCAGAGTTTACCTTTTCTGGATCTCCAATGTCATCATTTTCAATGCCCCTTGAAGTTTGGGAGTTTGATTCACCAGACAAATTTGCTTGATTAGCACGCCAAATCATTGCTGATTCAACAGCTATAAGCAAATAGGTGAGATCAATGAGGGTCACGTCGTGATCCATCATATAGTACTCTCTAACGAACTCACTATATGATTCAGGAAGTGACTGAAGAACCCAGTCAACAGCCAACTCACTTGAAATCTCGACACCAAACATGCTTAACCTATCAATGTGTGACTTCATCTCTAAGACGTGTGCACACACAGGTTTCCCATCTTCGTGTTTACTTGCCAAAAGGGCTTCAGTGAGCTTGAACTTTTCAAGCCTTCGAACTTGTGGGTTTGGGAGAACAACGGTAGGAGGTGGAGGAAGTGGAATCAAGTTAGTCCACATGGTAGGGATTGATCTTTCACCTTCATAGTGGAACAAACCTTGAGCAGGAATACTTTTTCCTTTAGATTCGGGAAGACCATGGTTAGATTCAGACATCTACAAAAATGGGAGAAAATTCAAGTTAGTTGATAAGAATCCTTGATGTAACACCCAAGAGAAACATCGAGGCTAGGATCCAACACAACATTCCACAAATTGGAAGAGGGATGCCGTAATCCAATTTGCAGAATATTTGAAGGTAGTTAAATGACGATTTACCAATTTCCACCATGAAAAACGAAAAATAAGGTTAAGTTTTAAATGTACTGGAAATTCCTAGATTCTTTGAGATACATTGAAACTATTCAATGGCATGTTTTAATCTCGGATTATGCTCTTCTATTTGTGACTGGGATGCCGAGGATCACAAACAGGATGTGAATAACCATGCAAATATGCTTGGTAACCTCATTGTCTTTATCATTAACTATTGATGTGCCGGTAAACCACACACGCTCCATCAAAATGACAATTATGAGATACCCATTACTACTCTTTATTAGTGCCTTTTGGTGTGCCGGTTAACCACACACGCTCCACTAACGACCAATAAAGCATTATGTGCAATTTCATGGATTAGCATACTTTTCACATTTTTCCTAAAGTAACTAGAGTTGGGATTTTGTAAAATAATGTTCTAGTACTTTCTTTAATAACATTATACTTTTAATGAGATGTAGTTGTCCTATCAAATCCGTTCTGCTAACGACCCTCCACTAATCAAGGAAGCGGTGGGTGAGAGTGGACACCCATTCAACTACCATTTTATAGGCAGTTTCCTTATCCCCCCTTTATAGATTAGCTTCGTGAATGAGGCATACTAGCGATTTGACTGACCATATTCTTATACATATATAATATTTAACTTTTAATATACATATAAGGTGTGTTTTAAAACATTTTAAAACTCCAAGGGTTTATATAAATTTTTCGAAATTTAAACTATTAAATTTTAAATTTAAGTAAACCAATTAATTAGATTTAATATTTATCTATTAATTAACTTTTAATTAATTAATTAAATCTAGTAAGGATTATCTAATTAAATCAAACACTTAATATAATCCTAATCCATATCCCTTCTAGATTTCAAAAATATGGGGATAGGATAATTTCCTTATTTATCTCCATTATCCAATAAGGCAACTATTATCCAAAACAAAGAAACCTTAAAAGGGGGAGCATATTTCGAAATTACAAGGGGAGGAGGCTAGGGTTTTGGAAACCCTAACCCTAATTTCGACTAGGGCTCATGGAGGCTAGGGTTTTCGAAAACCCTTTGCACCAAAACCCTAAAATCGAAAATTTTGGCCTTTAGGGTTTAATGGCTATAAACCCTAATTTGCAATTCAACTATTATAGCAATTCAATTTAAAACAACAATGGCTCAGATACCACTGATGTGTTTTGGGTAAAACAAATAAACTAGAAAACAATTCCTAAGTTCACATGCAACCTACTTTGGATCTATGTTTTATCTATTGAACATACAACTTTGAATTGCAAAACAAGAACCCTATATGAGAGAGGCTATAATCGAAATTTACAAACTAGGGTTTAGTAATTACATACCTTTCAATTGTTATAGTAAACAATTGATAATTCCGTTGATCTTGATCTTGATCTTCTTGGAAGCTTAGCACCACAAGTGTAATGCCTCTAATGGAATCACACCCAAACTAGCAAGAAGGAAAGTAGAAGGAGAGAGAGGGAGTATGCAATTTTTGGCCCTAAGGGTTTTTTCCAAAGAAAGAGTGACCAAAATGTGAACCAGGAGGCTGCTTATATAGTTGAGGGATCTAGGGTTTAGGAAAAACCCTAATGCTCCTTGCTTAGGGCCTAAGCAAAGCCAAAGGCCTTATCCAAGCCCCCTTGGACGAAATCCTTAGGGTTTCCCCTATAGATTTCGTCCACCTCCTTCCAAGGAGGTTCTGGAGCCTTCCACTCAACTATTAGATAATTGCAAACTAGTCCCTGCACTTTATAATTAATTCTTTTAACCCCAAAATTAATTCTAATTAATTTCTGGATAACAATTAATTAACCAAAATGATTTCTGATTAATATATTAATCTTTTAACATATTAATAAATTCATTTATATTAATTTATTAATCTTATAATAAATTAATATCTCTCCTTTCATAATTTCCTTGTCCGGTTGCTAGGTTTGAGGGCAACCCAAAAGGACTGTGCTGCTATCAATTCAAGTACATACCAATTATAGTTATGGGCTTAGACACCTAATCCAACAGGGTCAACAATCCTCAACTATCATAGTCGAAGGAAGCTACTTGGCCAACAATCCTCTCACACTTTTGCCTCTCCTCCTTGAGGCCCTCGACGTGAGCCTCTCTGATCTGCTCTAACAAAGGAGTAATTACTGTCATCCTCAAACATATGTCCCTGATTTGGGCTGCTGCCGCCTTACGGATCAGGGCGTCGGCCACTACGTTGGCCTTCCCTAGGTGATAAAGGATCTCACAATCATAATCCTTTATCACATCTAACCATTGCCGCTACCTCATGTTAAGATTCTGCTGATCCATGAGATACCTCAGACTCTTATGATCCGTGTAGATGGTATAATGGACCCCATAAAGGTAATGCCTCCAAATCTTGAGAGCAAACACCACTGTCCCTAGCTCTAAATCATGCGTAGGATAGTTAGCCGTGAGGCTTCAACTGTCTCGAGGCGTAAGCTATCACACGACCTCGCTGCATCAACACTGCTCCCTTACCTGTGATCGAAGCATCACAGTAGACTACAAAATCCTCTACTCCCTCTGGCAGGGTAAGGATCGGTGCCTCGCACAATCTCTGCCTAAGGGTCTTGAATGTTGCCTGCTGCTCAGGCCCCCTGCAAAACACCAATGACTTCTTAGTCAGTCGGGTGAGCGGTACATCTATCTTGGGGAAATCCTGGATGAATCTCCTGTAGTACCCTACCAAACCTAGGAAGCTCCGAATCTCAGATGGAGACTTCGGTACCTCCCACTGCATCACGGCCTCTATCTTAGCCGGATCTACCATAATACCCTTCTGATTGACGAGGTACCCAAGGAACTGCACCTTGCGCAACCAGAACTCGCACTTGGAGAACTTTGCGAAAAGTGTCTCCCTCCTCAGAATCTCTAGCACCTCCCTCAGGTGTTCCTCATGCTGCTCCTGAGTATTGGAATAAACCAAGATGTCATCAATGAATACTATCACTGACCGATCCAACAACAGTCGACAAACGCGGTTCATGAGATCCATGAACGCGATTGGAGCGTTGGTGAGACCAAACGGCCTCACCACGAACTCATAATGACCATACCGGGTCCTGAAAGTAGTCTTCTGCACATCCTCATCCCTGACTCGCATCTGATGATACCCGAAGCATAAATCGATCTTGGAAAACCAGGACGCTCCCTACAGCTGATCAAACAAATCATCTATCCTTGGGAGTGGGTAATGATTCTTCACTGTTACCTTATTCAACTCTCAATAATTTATACACATATGGTATGGCCCGTCCTTCTTCTTCACAAACAAGATCGGTGCTCCCCAGGGCGAACTGCTCGGCCTGATAAAACCCTTGTCTAGCAGCTCATGCAGCTGCGTAGACAACTCCTCAACCTCAAGTGGGAAATCTAGCTCCCTTGGAGCTTTGATAAACCTCTTGCTAAGCGCAAGAGAGACGAATGATCCGGTAGCCCCCGAATCAAACAATGCGGTGGCTGAAATGCCGTTCACTGAGAACAACCCTATACAAAACATATAACCATTAGAAACAATCAATAATAAATGTAGAGATAAGGGAAAAATACATACCCATCACCACGTCAGGAGTCGCTCGTGCCTCTTTTGCTGTCAGCTGAAAAGCCCTACTCTTCGCCACTGGCGTCTCAACTTGGCCCTGACAGCCATCTGTAATCCTCAAAGTAGCAGGAGCAGGTGCTGACACCTTCCCCATAGTAGCTAAACTCAGACACTGGGACTTTTTATGTCCCCTCTGATTGCACTGGAAGCAAATCAGATCTGATGACGCAATGGCAGTAGTAGTGGATGTACAATCTCTGCTCATATGCCCAGTCCGACCGCACTTGTAGCAGCCGGAACTCCCTGCCTTGCACGCCCCATCATGCAATCTACCACACTTACCACACTGACCGTGGCTCTGCTGACTCCTGGATCTATGATCTAAAACCTTGGGCTTTTTTCCCGACCTCCCTGAACCTGAAGCTGCCTTCGACTTCCTTTTTCTCTCCATCTCAAGGTTAATCTCTCTCTCTCTCTCTCTCTCTCTCTCTCTCTCTCGCCCTAGCAATCATGTCATCCAGCGTTATACACCTAGACCGGCTCACAAACTGGCGGATGTAACTCCGCAGCATCTCATGATAACAGCCCTTCTTCATTTCCTCATCAGCTGCGTACTGAGGAACGAGAAGCGCCTTTCGCTGAACTTGGCGGTAATCTCTGCCATCGTCTCTGTAGTCTGGGTGAGGTCCTGGAACTCCCTTGCTAACTGCTGCACCTCAATAACCGGTGAACTCAGCTTTGAACCTGGTAGTGAAGTCATCCCAGGTCATAGCATCCAAAGCTGCGTCATCTCCAATGACATGTCCAACATCCTCCCACCAATCCCGTGCCCTGTCCTTCAAAAGACAGGACGCCAATTTGACCTTGTCCCCCTCGGGACATCTACTCGTGCGGAAAGCGTTAGCCACATCTGCCAACCATCTAGTACTCGCTATGGGGTCCCGCGCCCCGTGATAATCTGGAGCTCCACATGCCTGGAACTCCCTGAACGTAAGCATGCGTGACCCCATCATGGTAGCCACCTCAACACGAAATGTGCTTAGTCTCTCCTCCATCAACTCTAGTATACCCTCCTTGATCGGACCAAAGATCACTGGAGTCTGCTCAAGTAAGGGTCACCTCTGAAGTGAAGAACTCTCTGGTCTACTCATCTAGATGCTCGACTCCTGAGTCTGATCCTGATCCCTCTCCGGCACCTGAACTGCCGGCTGTTGGCCTAGGTCGCAAAACCACCATTCTGAAAACATATTGTGGCAAACGTCAGTACATTGAATTATCTTAAGGGATCGCTGCTACTACAAGCTTCCTGGTCTCATCTCAGCCTTTATTGATTCGAGTACGGATCCTCTTCTTTCATTAGTACAGGCCCATACTACCGTGCACATCTATCCGTACATTCCTCAAGAACCACCTCGACTTCACCAAGTCACTCTACTGCTACTAACTTCTGCTACTCACATCCTAGGCTTGCCCTAGGGAAACCTTTGACTCCACCCAAACCAGTTCTCAGCTACTGAAGGCCTCCTTGCAATGCCAATTAGCCACCACCTGAATACCATCACATGCAATGAGGCTCGGATAATCCTTCAAGTACAAGACTCATCTCTACAACAGTTAGACTCAAACGAGAGCTGCGCAGTAGGGTCAAATTTTGCACTCTGAGATTATCCAACCCTGACCATATGTGACGCGATGTATTCACCTAATTGCTAACTCCCATCACTCAGAGTCCCACTAAGCACAAAGAAAATAGCATTCGAATAAAGGAAACATACTCATGCAAACTATTCTCAAGAAACTGTACTAGCATACAATGCTAAACTCATGCTATCATGCATAACCTACACAGGCTATCCTACTACTGCCTACTCACTACTAGCATGCAATTCTCATCAAGCTGAAACACATAAAGCAGGCACATAAGGCATCCTCCTAGACCCTTAGTCCTATACTAGCATGCTGTTCTACTGAAATTGAAACTGAAACTCGAACTAAAACTGAAACTGAAACTGATAATCATAAACTTGTATGGGTAATTTGGGAGTACTTACTTGAGCTCGGCTGATCGCACGCACCACACCTCTTTCTCTTTATCAACACTCTTTTTCTTTCTAAGTTCTTTTTAAAAAAAAAATCTTTTTCAAAAATGTTTTTCTTTTGAAAATCATTTACCGTTTCCTTAGTTTGAGTTTAGACACACCCGAAAGTGTATCCAAATCCCTCAAACCAAGGCTCTGATACCAACTTCTAACATCCCAAAATACGACCCAAAATTTTTTGTTTAATCTTTACTAAAATCATTAGATCAATACCATAGAATGAAACCCATATGTCAGTGTATCAAAACCATAACAATGTATCACAAGAAAACTGTATCAAGACTGTATCAAATCATGTCAATGAAAAGCTAATCAACTCCCAGGACAAAAATTGAAGCAGTGGTGTGTGCGATGCCATCATCCCGAGCTCTTCCCTTTACTTGTGGAAGTACCTGAAACCAAAACTGAAACTGTAAGCACGAAGCTTAGTGAGCTCCCCCAAACTACCACATACCATACAATAACATATAAACACATACTGGGCCTTGCCCACTGCATCGGACCGATGTCTAGAAACTGCATCGGACTGCAGTCCGAAACTAACTAGGGCCTTGCCCACTGCATCGGACCGAAGCCCGGAAACTGCATCGGACCGAAGCTCGGAACTAACTAGGACCTTGTCCCCGGCATCGAACTGAAGTCCGAAACTAGCTGCATCGGATCGAAATCCGGAACTGACTGGGACCTTGTCCCCTGCATCAAACCGAAGTCCGGAAACTAACTGAGCATAACATGGCATAGCATAAACATATCAACTAGCATAAGCACATATATACTGCATACTGCATCGGACCGAAGTCCGGAACACATAATACAAAACACACTTGAATCACAAAGACATCAAGCAATCTAACTACTACATCGGACCGAGGTCTGGAACTACTACTAACTAAATGGGCCGGCATTGTGGCCGTAGACCCGTTCCTACTGGAAGGAAAACTCACCTCGTAGTCTAGCTGCTGAATGAACTGCTCTGGAATCTGTTTGCTACTGCTCCGGTTTCACCCTGGCTACAACTTTCATAAGTACACTCAATCAAATACTGATAACTATACTGAAGGTAAAATGACTATTTTACCCCTGATCAAAGTCAACCTCTTGGTCAAAGTCAACATACAGTTGACCTGAATCATCGAGTTGGGCCACTAACTCGTCGAGTCCCTACTCTCATTTCTCAATTCTACTCGCTACTACTCGTTGAGTTTGGCATAGACTCGACGAGTTCCTCTTTGACTCAAACACTTAGTCAATCAACATCCGACTTGCCGAGTTGTATGAACAACTTGTCGAGTTCTCCTTCATCATATGAACACTCCTACTAGGATTCGCCGAGTTGTATGATCAACTCGTTGAGTCTGTTATTGAGATATTAATATTGCCTTGGACTCGCCGAGTTAGGGCATCGACTCGCAGTGTCAGGGCATTGACTCGCCGAGTCCCTCCATGGATGAGTCCGATCTCCGACTCACTGAGTCCCCCTAAGACTTACTGGTTCCACTCGGCATAATACATAGAAGGGGAAAACTCAAGGACTCGCGACCCGACTCGCCGAGTCCGAAGAACGACTCGCCGAGTCGCATGCATGAAATCACTATATACTCGATTCTGCTTGAACCCAGTGCATTCCATCCATAGATCTGGGTTCTCAGGGCTCGATTAACACTTAAAGTTTCCAAATTTATGTGTAGATAAACACCAATGACGAATGTAAGGCTCCAAACAAACTTAAAGAGTAGATCTAGGGCTTTCATGCAATATGGCTCCATAAAAGCACTAGATTTGGGCTCTTGAAGCTCAAAGCTAGCTAGATTCAATGGCCATTCCACTTAATATGATCTCTACATTACAATCTAGCTAGGAAATGGGTAAAGATGGCTTAAATGGGGTTTTCTAAAGAAAATCATCATTGTAACAGAAAGGATCCGAAATATACCTTAATGGACTCTAGATTGAGTTCTAGATCCTTGCTCTTCTGCTTCTCCTTGGTCCTTCCTTCCTTCTCTTCTTCAAACGTCAAGGAAAAGCACACAAACACTCAAATCACAAAGGGGAGGGTTAGGGTTTGTTAAAGGGTGCTCTGAAAGTGAATGAGGCGAGCTTGGGGCGCATAAGGGGGTTTAAATAGGGTGCCAACCCTTGAAGTTAGGGTTTTATCCAGACAGGCGGACTCAGCGAGTCCAGTATATGGACTCGTCGAGTTGCCAACTCAAACATGCTCAATATCTCGCCTCTACTCGGCGAGTCAGGCCTGCAACTTGCCGAGTTCTAGCTAAAAATGCAAAAATACTTAGGTTAAAATAGATACCAAGAACGAGGTGTTACAGAGAGTAGACAAAGTTGAGGTTTACGAATGAGCATGTTATTGTCTAGAGGATAGATATTCTTGTTGCGCTTCAATTTGATTAGACATTATTTCTAGTCTTCTATCATGATGAAGCTATGTTTCTTGTAGAATTCAACTTGACGATTTGCATCAGTAAGTTGAGCCACACTAATTAGGTTATGCTTCAAGTCAGCTATGTACGCCACATTTGAGATAGAGAAATTTCCATTGGTGATGATGTTCTAACCTCAGATCTGAGAGTTGGAGTTGTTTCCATATGTCACATATCTAGTATTTGGTGAGAGTTTAATATCATGAAGAAAATCTTTCTGCCCTGTTATGTGCACGGAACAAGCACTATCAATATACCATATTATATCTTGTTCCGAAGCACAGAGTGCCTGAAAAAACTTAGTGAGTTTTGGAGTTTTTAGGCTCCAAGTTAGGTTTTGGTACATGGACATGGAATTTGGACTTATGTTGTGACTTTTGAGCAATAGGTGTCTCAGAGGGCTTGTTTCGAGATCCTTTTGGAAAGAAACAGAAATCCATGGTTTTTTATTGATCCGAAAAACATATTCAACAACAGGTTGTTTTAGAATAACTTTTCTCATACCACCAACTTTAAGAGCTTTAGGAATCATAGTGTTACTTGGAGTTACAGTTTCCTTTTTGATATTTTTAAGTTTCCACTCAAATTTTTATTTCAAATCATTTGAGGATTTTTGAGTAACAGTGTTTTTGGCAACTCATTCGTTGGTTGCTACTTCCGATGGCACACTTGATTTTGAAAGTTATTACGGTTTATAAATCGTACCATCAGATTTAACAATGAACACTGTAGAAACCATCCAAGAGGAGTTAGTATTGGTAGGATGAGCATCAACAAACTTTTTCGGAATGGGATTGACGACTTTTTTTGAGCTACCGAACTAGGAGGATTTGAAGGCCTTTTAAGAATCTTAGCAGGCGCAATGGTCTTGTGGTTCCTAGTGAATTAGCTCACAGTCTAAGATACTTTCTTCTTAGAATATTCTATGAATCTAGAATCATGTCTTGACCTAATTTCCTTTTTGAGTGCATTTTTGGCTTCTATCTTAGGATCGACGAAAATTTTTTATTTAACAAAGGTTTCTTCCTGGAGTTAGATGATGACTTGGAAGTTTGGCCAGCATATGGGTTGTTAAACTAGGCTTGATTGGCCCTAAGGTGGTTTTAGAAATCAATTGAGAATTAGAAACATAAGAATCAGATGAGTATTCTACTATGATTTCTTTTTCAATGTCACTATCCAAAGTTCCTAGACCAAATCAGGTTTATCTGAGTTAGGTCCAGTTGTCTCTGGAATTATTCTCTCAATGACACAATTGTTAGGAGGACAATGGTTTGGAACTTGAACTATAGTATGGGTGATGCTAGGGAGGGATTTCGAAGTCTGATTTAGGTCTAGGGGTATCAGAGGCGTGGAATCAGGACACTTGACAACTGTTGGTTGAAGCTTAGGAACTAGGGATGAAAATCGGTTCGAGGTCTCAGGAAGGGGTGACAGTGGTGAGGCACGGGTATTCGAATATGTGTGGCTCGAAATGTCTCCCATAAAAGTTAGATCTTGTGACTCCTTGAAGGGATGACCGATCAATTAGTTTCATAAACCCGCTTCCAAGACCAGGTGCTTTGGACCAAGGATGACGAAAACTATGAGTCATTCGTTCCTTGGCTTCAATAATGTCTATGGCATGATGTAAATCATCGATTTTTGCATTCAGCCATTTGTTATCAGAAATTAAAACATTTATTTCTGAATAAATGATTTCACATTTTTCTTTAAGAATGATACATTCATCTTGTGACATTACAATTTTACATTATAATGACTCTATTTTAAGCTTCCTATCCTCGAAACGTGATTTAAGACGAATGAATTCACTTTCCATCTTCTCACTGGCTTCTATGTCAGACTCATAGGCTTTATATATGATGTTAGTATGTGATTGGATCTGGGTTAGATATGGTTGACAAAGAGATAAATCAAAATTATTACCAGTCATCATAGATTTTACCTATTGGACAATGCTTCGTCCTGGTAGATAGTTGGTAGTCATGTAACAATACTTTGGCTTAGCATCTTCATCATCTCCTTCTGATCCAGATGACTAGTATCATTCATCACATTTGATTATTTTTCTAGCCAAGAGATACATATTTCTACAAGTAGTCACATCATCTTCATCTCAAGATGAATAATATCCTTCCACATCTCTCAACACAGTGATAACAAACACTTTATCACTAGCAGCAATCTCTTAGGCTCGACGTGCATAGTATGCAGAGTCCTTGATCTTGGGTTTTTATGGAACTTTAGATAAGCATTCTTTGGCATTGTGATTTGCATGACCACACTTGTGACAAACAATCATAGGGTAGTCTAACTTCGGAGAATCATGAGGTTTGGAGGTATGATTTGGTGTAGAGATGTTGGGTTTATAAGAAGGTGGATTTTCTTAAGGTTTGGGAAATGGTTGGGGATTACTTGGATGAGTAGCTTGGAAATGGTTGTGATATGGTTTGTGAGAGGGATTTAAAGGAAACTTATATTTCATGGAAAGTAAAGCAACTCTTATTGATAGCGAAGTTCGGAGTTCATTGCTTCAGGGTCGAAGTTTCCATCAAACTGATAGTTTAAACTGGCAGGAGCATGTAAAGTAGGTGGAAAGGGTTGAACATAAGGGATAGGTGGGATAATGGATTTGAAAGGGTACAAAACAAAAAGGTCCAAGACGTGAAGATCAAAGAAACTAACAAGAGTAAGTGGACCTCCTGAGAGTTCTCTTAATGTTTGAGCAACATTTGATTCATGTCCTTGAAGTTCATCAAACAGTTGGTAAAGCTTTAGCTTCATCAGGGATCCATTACTTTGAAGGTACAATTTCACATTTCCCCATCCTTTATTAAGAATATTGTAGAATTTGTGATTATATTCCAGCGGATTTCAGATAATCCCATGAGCTGTCATGTTGTTGACCACAATTTGATATATGTTGGAGGCCGAGGCAATCGAATCACCAGGAGTTGTAGTGAAAGTATCGAAATCATTTACGATCAAGGTCAACCACTTATCCTTCATATTTTTTGATCCCTCGAACAAGTTTTGGAGAGTGTCCCAAATCTCTTTAGCAGATTTTCACAACTTGATGTGCTCAAAGTGAGGAGGAACACAAAATACCATCTGTGAAAATGCAAGTCTGCATGCAGTTTCTCTAAGTCAGTAGCAGTGAGAGGTGCCTGACGTTGTTCATCTTGTCTGAAGAGAGTTGTAGCAACATCTCTTATGGTTTGTATGACCAGAACATGTGGTCCTTCTTTCACATATCTCCATATTACTTCACCTTTTTCCTTACCAAGTAAGACCTTTCCATTTTGACTTTCCAGTGATCATACTCTTCAACAACTTGTAATAGGGCACGAGAAGGGAAATCCACACTGTTTGCATTGCATTGAATACATTTGTTGAGAATTAGGCGCAGTCATTAAAGTTAAGATATTAGTACAGAAGTGGTATATAGAAGAACTTTTATCTTGAACACATAAATGACTAAAATACCAAGGTAATTTTAAATAAACTATAATATGTTCTTATAGATTCAAAGGACAACCAATCAAGCCCGTATAACAATAGTGAATACTCAAAACAATGCACAAGGAAAAGTTTTGAAAACTCAAACCTTGAGTTAATATTTAAGATCAATGTCTGCTCTTAGTTCATTGTTTCAGTCGAATATGGTAATACCAGTTAGCACTTGAATGAAATATTCGACAAAGTACATAATATTAAATGAAGTAAACTAAGGGTATAATCAATGTAAAGGCAATTAATGAACAAGAAGAATGTTTGAGAAAGATCTTGACTTGAGAGAAAAGTGAAAGTAAAACAAAGAGAATTTTTACTACCTTTGGAGTAACAATTCTTTATTTTCTTGTCATTCAAGTCACTCCTTATATAGGCTAAGGAGGAACATCGTATAAACTTGGAAACATTCCTATGACTGGTTAATAATTAGGTACTGACAACTGATCATCTAAAAGATACACAAAAGATAAGTCATATGAAAAGCTACATCACAAATAATTAATTCCGTTCCCTGAAATCGATACCCGAATTTTGTGCTATACTATTTGCGAAAGGGTGCACTGCCATGGGTCGAATAGCTAGTAGGATAATAGGTAAAATTATGTGTGGCTATCAGGACACATCAAGTTTTTGGCGGTGTTGCCGGGGAACAACTAATTAGTTAGGAATTTATTAGCTTTACGTTAATCGATCCATTTTGTGGGGGTAAAACCAGCAAAAAGTTAAATTTTTGCATTAGTTTTTACTTCAGTACTGAACTCACGACATTGATCGTAAGTCCACGACATGAGCTAAGTAGTTTTTGTTTTCTGTCGTTTTTTGTTTTTGTTCAAATAAGTTGTGACAACATGAGGTGGTACCCTTTACCACGTCATAGTGAACGGTCAGTAGGAAATTTTAAAGTAGTTTTTGTTTGTTTTTACATTTTTATTGTTGTTTATCTTGCAGTAGTTCATGACTTGATGATCCAACACACCTTTGATACCACCACTTGAAGATCCAGAGTCAACCCTTCACAAAAAGATGCATAAAAACATAGGAGAAGCTAACCCGCCATAGAAGTCACCTTTCAAGGACCTTAGATCAATTTTTGGAAAGAAGAAATGAAAGAATGTAGGTGAGTCCAATAGTCATAAGAAGGAAGAGAGCAAAATTGAAAGCTTTGAACAAAATCCTAATCCAAAATATTCCGAATATGAGATTGAACCTGAGTTTGAAGAAAGAGATTTCGAGGACGAGCCAAAGAACGAGATGGAAAACATAGCTGATGTGTACATGGAGGCATATAATAAGAAAATGTGAGAGGACATCGGTCCAGGTCTAGTGCAACCCACGATTCCAGCCATTGCCACATTCGAGCTTAAAGGACATATTCTTTTCGTGCTTAAAGATGTTCCATTTTTCGGGAAAGACCATGAGGATGCATATAAATACCTTGATGAAGTAAACGAAATAGTGAATTACTTCAACATCCCTAATGTTCCAAGAGAGAGAGTACTTTTGAGAATGTTTCCCTTTACTTTCAAGGGAGCCACTAAGGATTGGCTAAAAGCAATTCCACCCGATGCAATTACTACTTGGGCACAAATGTGTGAGCAATATTTTAGAACACTTTTGCTCACCTTTAAAGGTTGCTAAACTCATGAAAGCCATAGCCAACTTTGAGCAACAATTAGGGGAGTCACTAACGTAGCATGGGAACGCTATAAGGGATTGATAAGAAATTCCCCCAAAATGACTTGAATGAGCAACAAGAAGTTTCTGTCTTTTATGATGGGTTTAATGTCATGAAAAGGCAACTCCTTGATTCTCAAAGGCCATTGACTAAGAGAAATCCGAATGAAATCAAAAAATTAATTGAAGAATTTTCCACGCATTCTCGTGAGGATAGTAATCCTAGGCATGATGGGGAAAAAGGAATAGGTAGTGGAACTTCTGAAGACATGGTTGCTGTTCTAGATATGCTTTACACTATGGACCAAAGGATGACAAGGATGGACTAGTCAATTCATGATATTAGAGTTGGTTGTGAAAGATGTAACGGTCCACACTTGACAAAAGATTGCCACTTGGATGATAATGGAAATAAAAAGGTGTAAGTTTGCTACTTGAGTGGAGATAAGTATGATGAAGATCGGAGGAAACCAAAGAAATAGTGGTTTCCATATGAAGAATATAAGAAGCAGAAAGAAGAAAAATATAGGCAGACTGGCCGAGGCTTCTACCAAAAATAACAACCACCTCCTGAAAATAAAGTTGGTCTTGAGTCCACGCTACATGGATTTCTAGAGGCTTAAGAGAAAAAACAAGATGAGACCGATTACTATAAGGGAAGATCAAAATATCATGAAGGACCAGCAAGCTTTTCTAAGCAATCACCAAGAATCTATCCAAAATATCAGAGTCTAACTAGGTCAACTAACTACTTTTTTACAAGAAAAATATCTACAAAAATTCTCGAGAAAGAGCCTTAACCACATGTAATGGTAATAGAAACTGAAGTGGATACCATCTATGAGTTCCTTGAAGCACTTGAAGTCGACCCACATCAATCCATACCAAAGCTGAAGAAGTCAAAACCAGAAGAAAATTTTGTTGCCGAAACACCAAACTCACGACGTGGGGATTCAAACTGCATGACGTGGGCAGGGTCTGATGAGAAAATTTTAAGTGATGTTCAAGCTTATCGTCCTCCTTTACCATTTCTGTCTCGAGCTCATATTCACCCACTGGAGCAGTAACACTTGATGTTTATGAAGCAAGTGAAGGGTATTTCAATAAATACTCCTTTTATTGAAGCATTGTCTCAAGTTCCTGAATATGCCAAGTTTTTTCATGATTTATTAGACACTCGCCAACAATTAGAAAGGAATTACAAGGTGATACTTATCGAGCAAAGTCCTAAAGTAATATTGGGAGAGTTACCGTAGAAAATGGGAGATCCTGGACGCCTCACTCTTCAGTGTGAATTTGGAAATTACACAAGGACTTATGCTTTAGCCGATTCTAGAGCTAGCATAAATCTAATGCCCTTTTCGTAATATAAAAAGCTAAATTTTCCAGAATTAATGGCTACAAGAATGACAATTCACATGGCTAACCGTTCAGTGACACATCCAAGGGGCATCGTGGAAGATATTTTGGTAAAAAATTGGGAAATTTGTTTTCCCAATTGACTTTGTCGTTTTAGATATGAAGGAAGATGCAAATTTCCCCATAAATTTCGGTCTCCCTCTATTAAATAATGCTAGGGCCTTGGTAGACATTTGCGAGTCAAAACTTACTTTGAGAGTTAGAGATGATGAAGTTACCTTTGGTGTAGAAGATGGATTTCAAAATGGTGATTCTCAAGGTGATGTCTTTAACATTTATGAAGAAGATGATCTTGAAGAGTTGGAGAAGTTTATAGAAGAAGAACTTAAGACAATCCAAGAGGTTGGGCGTACAAAGCCGAGAACATCCATCCCAATGGGTTTTCAAGTGATTGCTTATAAACCTCCGACATCTTGGGTAAGCAAGGAGTATGAAGAAGAATTAATTTCTAGTGATGATGAAGAGGTTACTTCAAGGTTGAACCCGAAAAGTGTGGAAGTTGAATCATTAGAATTGAAAAGTGTAGACGGTGCAAAACTGAAACCGGTGGTGAATAAAGGGCTAAAGAGAAAACTTGAAGATGGGGATTCAAAAAGTAAAAAGGAGAACTCTAGACAGGCTTATATTAGAAGAGTTGAAACATACAAAAGAAAATGGAAGGAGAAAATGGACACTCTGAAAAATCAACGTGAAGCGACACGGAGTCCGACTCATGACTCCAACAAAAAGAAGCGCTTCTCGAGGGGAAACCCGAGCTCGGTTTGAAGTTCTTTTCGTTTTTGCATTTTTAGTTTTTGCGTTGCTAGTTTATTTTTAGGATAATAATCATCTTAACATTAGAAAAGGTAGAAATCTAGAGTGGGGGTTCATAAATATTGTTTGAATTTCTTTTAGAAACAAAATTAAACTGCTAAACAAAATTTTGGATTTTTTTGTCATTTTATCGACACCACGTCGTGGCCCAATAGCCACCTCGTGGTAAGTTTATATGGCCCGCTATGCCCAGCAGATTAGCCCATAACGTGTATTTGAGGTACAGAATGTGTACTTTAAAAAGTCACTGGGGGGGGGGGGGGGGGGAATCTACAATACTTTATACTTTGACCAAAACTTTTACCGTTAAATTCACGCACGGACCAGAACAATAGCATCCTTAGTCCCGATTTTGGCTATTTTCTTCAAAATTGTTTCTTTAAGTGTTTCATAAAAACATTTGGTAAGTTTTACATTCCCTAATTCTTGTTGATTTCTCCTCATTTTTATCATTAAGAGGCTAGGGTTGTTTTGGGGGTTGAAATACGCAAAATTGAGTCGTTTGGTTGACAATTTTACACTACATGTGTGATGTAGGGCCTTAGATTGACATAACTAACAAACTCCAAGTGTTATTGTTGGTTTGTATTGACACTACTTGGACCGACCTGGAATCACGAAACGAACCAGGTACACGACATGGACTTGAAAACCACAACGTGGGTACTGGGTAAACAAACTACTGTTTTGCTTTGTTATTTGATTTCTTTGTGGTTTGGTTTGTTTTGTTTATTATTATTTGTTTCAGGAACAAATGGGTCCTCAAAGGGTAGTTCCTCAAGTACAAGACCCTATTGATGTGTTAAGTATCCACCCGCTCTACTAGTTTCCTCAAAACCTCTCTCGTGCTATGGTAAATAATTATGAAAATCATTTAGGGTGGCTGTACAACCACGAGTTCACGATTGCTCCTATTTTGGATTAGGCGTGGTTATGTGGGGTAGAGATGTTTGCAGAGTTAGAAAGGAATTGGTCAAAAATGTTTGTGGGAGATGGATTTTTGTTCACATGCAACGGTTGGAGGAATCTCTTTTCTATTTAAGAACCCATTTATCGGGAGTTATTGGTTGAGTTTTTCGCTATAGTAAATTTTGAGGATAAGACCACCGATCCTAACTACAATTGGTCACTTTCTTTTCGTTTAGGGGGCGTGTAACGCGACTATAGCCTTAGGGAGTTTTCATGGAGCATGGGACTTTGCACCGAAAAGGAAACACAATCACCATATTTTGTGCTCTTTTTACAAGGTTGTGTTCGAGATTTCACCTAGGGGGTTATTGATGTTGAATTTTGGAGAACCATTTCAAATCACGAGTATAATTCTCATGATGTAAGTGAAGGAAAAATCCAGAATCCCATTTACTCTTTTTTGCATCGCCTCATCACTTTCTCAATGAATCGTAAGAATCACAGGGATAAGGTGCCCATTCAGAATTTGTTTCATTTGTGGATCATAATTACAGCTGTTATTTTTTGTGATATCCCTTATATGCTTGCACGGTTCATGGGGAGGAAGATGACTAATTCTAGACCCGGTAGTCCCAATACGGGTGGATACTTAGTCACCCGACTTGCACGATCCTATGGTATCTTGAGTCCTAATTTTATTAGGAACCTCACGAGATTTCTAGACAATGAACTGACTATCCCAGTTTTGAGTGTAATGCGGGTCGTGGTAAATATGGGAGGAGGTTTTGTTATACCTCTAGAGGACATTAAGCAACCTATAGAGGAACAAGGGAGAAACAACGGCCACGAGGAAGGAGTAATGTGATAGGGTGTGGAGAGAGAGGACAATCGGTGCGTCCTAATGCACCCATGGGAGGAGCTAGTTTTGGAGAAGAAGCTATGAGTGGTTATTTTGACCAATTATATATAAGTATAAATTGGATTGGGGGAACTATGGAAAACATGGTCTGACAATTTAACATTGAGCAACCACCTCACTTAGGAGATCATTATCCGATCTATCCTACATTGAGTAACTATCGGAGATGGGGTGGAGATGAAGCAGGAACAAGTGGAGCTCAAGGCGATGACGACGATTATTAGTTTTTATTTTTAAGTTTTTATTTGTTTTTTGAAGTTTGTTTATTTTTATATGTTTAAATCTTGTAATCAAATGATGGATGGTTATTTTCTTTTCTCCTCTAAAAATTTGTTTGTTGCAGATTTCATGAGTTTTCATGAGCGGGAAGTTAAGAGTTAGAGATAGGAGTTTTTGAGAGAAGCAGTGTCATTTAGAATTATGATTCGAGACCCACTTTCTTTGATAAGTGTGGGGATATATTCGTGAGAGAAACAAGTGAAAAATGAGTGAAGAGTTATGAAGTTTAAGAGTTTTGATAGTGTCTAAAAGTTATTGAATCAAGTTGAATCTAACTTGATTCATAGAGTATATCAATTGTAACGCCCAGTTTACACGACATGGCCTATAACTCCACGTCGTGTACTCAATACAAATCAGGATTTTAGACAAGAATTTTACTCGACACCACGTCGTGTATTCAGTCCAAATCAGGATTTCAGAAAAGATTTTTACTCAACACCACCTCGTGTACTCATACACCATGACGTATAATGTAAAAGTTAGAATACTCTTTTTCTTTACACCATGAAATGTGATGTATGCTTTCCCACATTGGTCTATTATGCTTTGAAGATTTTCTACACTACATTTGTTAAAGATTAAAGTCTCGGATTCATAATTTTGTCGGCACATTTACATATCTCATTTGTTGAAGATCTAAGTTCCATTCTCCATGATTGAATGTGTCTATTTTCAAGATATTCAAAATTTTCCACACGCATCAAGAAATCGATCTCGCCACTACTACCCTAGGGGTGTCTGTTCCTTTTTCTCCCTTTTATTGCTTTATATTATTTTATGTATATAATGGGGGCATTATATGTAATAAGTGTGGGGTAGGGGGTCGACAAAACTAAATTGCTAGAAATTTTAAATTTTTTTGAAAATTTATAAATAGATTTGAAATAATAATTTAAAAATTGAATCTAGTATTAGTTTTAACTTAAGTTGCTAGTGTTGCGTGGGATGATCCGATGACAGCACAAATGTTTAACTGAGCCAACACATGTTATAGTATATTTGTGGCTTCCCAAGTTCTAATGAAAAGCCATGAGATATGAAAGGTAATCTGGTATTTTATATGGCATAATATGTTTTGCATCCTGAACCTGAAATCTATCTAGGAGAGCCTATGTAGTCATTACAATTAGACTAATACCTCTAACAAATAAATGTTGAAGTTAAGCTCCGTTGCTTAAGCATGTAGGAACTGAGCGAAAAAAGTGAGTTGTATAAAAAATGAGAGAAAATTTCCAAAAAGTTGTAGGAATTTTGGAGCTATCAAATATGAAAATCAAAAGATCAAATTTCTGAAGAAATTCAAAACTTGAAGATACCAAAAATCAAACAAAAAGGTGGTGAATTCAAAGAAATCAAAGATCAATTATTCAAAGAAGTGAAGAATTCTAAAGAGCTCCATTGTGGTATCTAAAGTTGTAATTTTTCTAGATTCTGTATGCTTGGGACGCTTAACTAAAAATACCTTGAGGTGAAGAAATATTTCTGAGGATTGATTCGGAGGGTTGCAAAAATGAGTGTAATATAAGCTAAGGGGTGAAGGTTCATCAGGATTGTGATTATTTAGGTTTGTGAAGTCATTAGGAGATTTAGACACAAATATGCGCATTGTGGTCTTGGTATAATGGTTAAGTTCAAAATGGATTGTTTTATGTGATATTAGAGATAAAGTTGAATTAAAAATAATTAGTTTTGCTTGAGGGCAAGCAAAAGATAAGTGTGGGGTATTTGATATTGCAATATTTATACATATTTTTAGGCAAAATTTGAATGCATTTTGATTAATATTTTGGTTATTTGCATAGATAAGTGGTATCCATAAGATTAAAATTGTATTTTGCAGTTAGAAGGAGCATTCTTGAAGAACAATGACTAAAAATGACAAATGATGGACTTTGGAGGCTTGGAGATTTAAAGAACACAAAAACAACGTAAAAAGCTAAAGCCACGTCGTAGATTTCACTTGCACGACGTGGCATGGAAAATTCTAGAAGATGAGTACACGGAAAGTTGAAGTCCTTGCCTGATAAGGATTCATCCAAATTCACGATGTGGAGTTCAAAATATCAAAAATATAAAAATTTCCTTGGTACTTACGATTTTAAGAGGTTGTCTGGAGAGAATAGAGATTTCAGGAGTCGTTTTTCAGAAGAAAAGAAGGCAGAAACCTAGCAATAACATCCAAAGAGAAATAAGAAGATCTTACTTTATTCTTAGTTTGGGACATTACTACGTTTTTAATTATGAAGTTTAGATGTTTGATTGTTTCTATGAGTAGCGAAATCCAGTTGCTTCTGTTAGCTAGATGAAGTTGGAACTCATGGTTTAGTTATGTTAGAATGGAGTTTTCTAGTCTGTTAATGGCTTGTATTTGATTGTTTATAACTAGCATGCTAAATTTGATATTCGATTGCTTTAATTCATATTCTGTGTAGTTTAGTGACCATTAATTTGCATGAATTTGATTACCTAGTAATTTAGTGACCATTAGATTATTAGAGCTAAGATCGAACCAATCTTGGATAAGTAATTAAAGTATCTGAATTTGGTTGTGGTGGAAAACACATATTGTGAACATAATTATGTTTGTTAATTCAATCTTACATAACTCCAATCCTATTTAATAATTGATAGCCTTAATTTATTTTTGTATAGCTACAACTCTACTTGTTAATCTTTTGACATATTTGGTAGAAGTTGGTGATTGTCAATTTAAGATAGCCTTATTTTATTTTGGGATAGCGACAATTCTCTTTTTTGTTACCATGTAACCCAAGAATTTCCCTTCTTTGACACCAAAATGGAATTAGGAATGGTTGAGATTCATGTTGAATCGATCTAGGATGTTGAATGCTTCTTCAAGATCTTGGAGATGATTTTCAGCTTTCTTGGATTTTCCCAACATGTCGTTTATATAGATTTCCATGGTTTTTCCAAGTTGATTATTGAACATTTTTTTCACTAGCCTTTGGTATTTTTCACCTACATTTTTTAAACCAAAATGTATCACTGTATAACATTATATACATGTTAGAGTTATGAAGGTTGTATCTTCTTGGTCTGAAAGCTCAATTTGGATTTGGTGAAATCCGACCGAAGCATCCATGGAGCTAAGGATCTTGTGAGATGTAGTTTATTTTACCAAAGAATCTATCTGTAGGAGAGTAAATGGATCTTTAGGTCATGTTTTATTATGATCCACTTTCCATTCTTTTTTTTCCTACTACCACATTAGCCAACCATCTTGGGAATTTTACTTTTATCATCTTATCCTTAAGTAATCTTTCAACATCTTCTTGGATGATCAAGTTCCTCTCGGGTACAAATTTCCTTATTTTTTGATGAATTAACATGAGACTTGGATAATATAAGTTTATGGATTATTGCATCCTAAATATACCTGTCATATCTTCATGTTTCTAGGCAAATGTTGTTTTTCTATCTTTGAGGAACAGGGTAAGGTATTTCTCAAGATTTTGGTTAAGATCTGCGCCTTGTAGCACCTTGATTTTAGGATCCTTGTAATCTAGCAAGATTTATTTGATTTCACTTTGCTTGACTTCCATAACATCTCGTTCCCTTTTCTTTAATTGTTAAGATCTACGCCCTGTAGCACCTTGATACCTTGGTCATTTATTTGCTAGATCTCTTCATTTGAGAGTTTAGGGTTATTATTAGCATATATTGGAGTGATTCTTGGATTCCAGCATGTCATGTAGCTATGACTTCAAATCTGGACATTTCATGGCCTCTTTTCTCATAAAATTGCAATCTTATCAAGTCTTGGCGCTCGTCCATGCCCTAAACCCCTTATTAAGCTATGTTTGAGTGTTTTAGCCCCTTTGATGCCATGCATGGATGTGAAGTTAGTAACTTTACATGGTATCTCAGTCCTAGGGGACCAGATCTATAGTTTGGAGCATTAGACTCGCTTGAGAGATAGCTGAATGAGTTAAGACAAGGAAAACTCAACGATTTGCTCTACCAACTCGGAGAATTGGCCCGGGTTTCCTCGATCTTTTGGACACTATACGAACTCTACAAGTTGTCTTGAAAACTCGAAGAGTTAACTCGGGTTTTCACTGTTTTCTGAGTTCTGAAGGAACTCGATGACTCAGTAGATGCGCTCGACGAGTTGGATCAACATGGACTGTTGACCTTGATAGGTGACTTAGACCTTGACCATGGTTGACCAAGTTTGATATTAAGAGTATTTTTTGGGAATTCAAGATTTTGATGGATTTACTCACATGGTGGTTATAGGCGGTTGAGTTCGGAGCTATGATTTGAGAGTTGGATCTTGTCAGTCATTGCTACATGTGATGTGAGTTTTCCTCACTATACAAACACGGTCAAAGCCACCAAGGCTGACCCTTTTGGATTGTTAACCTGGTGATCGTATTAGATTCGTATCCTAGTGTATAAGATGATGCTATGATTGATGATCTGTTAGGCATATATGATTATTGTATGTGCTAGCTAGTGTTTGATAACTATGTGATGGTTGTGTGATTTTGGGTGTATTGAGGCGGTCCTACTTTGTGCTCTAGGCCAACACACTCAGGGTGGCCCAGATAGATTAAAGGCCCATTTAGGCATACTAGTCAGGCCGAAGGCCCGGACAATTTTCCAGATATGTTGAAGGCCCGGTGAGGCGGTCCAGACATGCTGAAGGGTCTAAGAGTGGGCCAGATAGACTGACGGCCTGATGAGATGATCCAGTCATGTTGAAGACTCTATATGCATACTATTTGTTTATGATATTTTTCTGGTGTATGGCATTAGTATTTTATGGGAACTCACTAAGCTTCAGTATTATAATTGTGGATTTTGTTTTACATACTTTGGATGACCGCAGGAAGGCGAAGGCTTGATCGTCCACCTCCTCACACTTTATGTCATGATCTCTGGGATTCTTTGATTTTATACTATTTTAAAAATAATTTGTAAACAATGAATGTTTTGGGATATTTAAAAAGTTTAAATTTTTCATGAATTTTACGGATGCTACAAGTTGGTATCAGAGCCTTGGTTTGAGTGAATTGGAAGAACACTCGTGTAACATCCGGATTTCCAGGTATATTATTTTATTCTTTTATTTTGAGTTTGGGGAGGGACTCAACGAGTTGATGCTTAGACTCGTCGAGTAGGACCGCGGGTTTTTATCCGGATTGGTGACCGGATTCGGCTAGTCCACGTTATTAAGTGAAACCCTAATTTCTCGGGTTTGGGATCTATTTAAAGGCTCTTATAGCTTTCAGTTGCGGCTACAAGACCCTTGAGTTAAACCCTAAGAGAGCTAGAAAGTTTATGAAGGAGGAGAGGCCATTTTTGATCCTTGTGTTGGTGTTCTTGCAAGAAAAAGGTGACCAAGGAAAGAAGGAGCGGAAGAGAGTGCTATTCTGTAGATTTCAGAGCCCAGGGACTTCATATTTGAGGTATAGATTTGGTCCTTCTTTAGTTTTGGTGTTAACCTTTGGAGTTAGGGTTTTCTAGACCCTTTAGAGGCTTAATTTGATGAGCATTTGGTACGTTCTCGTGATTAGGCTTTGGATCTGGATCCAAAGAGGTCTAGAGACCTTAAATCTTTGATCCTTAGGATTGATATTAGGAGACATGAGCTTAGGATGTCATATTTGAGGTTATTTCTCCAAATAGAGCTTTGGGCCTTTGCATGAGCATGAAGATCTGAACTTTACGTAATTATCATGCTTGGGAAGGTCAGATCTATGGATTCGAGGAACAGATCTGACCTCAGGAGGTCATTTGAGTTTGAGCATGGAATGAACTCGCCAAGTCCAAGAACAGACTTGACGAGTAGGATAGTATTTCCCCATGAATCACATAGTTGGTGACTCGCTGAGTTGGGGAAGTGACTCGGTGAGTCATTGGGGATTTAGAGGACTTGAGTTCATGACTGAACTCACCGAGTCACAATTGTGCACTCGGCCCACCAGAGTTATAGCCTTGAGTGGCTAATATGTGTTATATGTGGTATTTTGGGAAACTCACTAAGCTTTGTGCTTACAGTGTTTTGTGTTATGTGTTTTAGGTAGTAGTGAGGATCACGGGAAGGCGCAGACATGATCAGTACACACACGCGGAGTTTTATTTATATGTTATGATCTTGGGATTTTTGGACTTATGTTGAATATATGAAACAATGTGTTTTATAATATTGTGAATTAAATTGTTTTTAAAATGTGAAACTTTGTTTGAAATTTTACGGCGTTACAAGTTGGTATCAGAGGGGTTTAAGGGATTCGGGTACACCTTCGGGCGTATTTGAACTCAAACTGAGGATTTGAGAGATATTTTTCAAAAAGTGAAACATAGTTCTCTAAAAGAGTAAAAGAATTTGAAAAGACCGAAGCAGAGCCGTGTGTACGATCAGCCAGCGCCCGAACGGTCATTTCCCAAAATACCATTGTGTTATATGTTATGAGACGATATGATATGTTTTGCATGCTAGAGCAGGCTAGGTATTTCTATTAGGACTAGAGTGGCTTGATTTGTGATGCTTTAGCCTAGGGGTTGCTGCTTGTTGATGCTTGAGCGGAGGTAGATAGCAGCGAGAGGCTTATGAGATTTCTGCTGGAGAGTAGACTAGGCTTAGTAAGAGTAGAGTACTTGGAATCTAGGATCCTAGGAGAGGACTTGGGGTGTATACTGATGCGGTGTGGACAGTAGTATGGGGCCCGTACTACTGCAGACACCGGAGCGGTGCACAGTCCAAGTAAGAATCCTTGTAGCATCAGAGATCAAGTAGGGTAGAGTTATCGAGTGCAAGTATACTCGAACGAATCCTTGATATTTTCTTATGTTGTATTTCAGAGACGTCATGGTCAGGACACGCCTTACACTAGAGAGCAGCGGTGCTAGTGATGAGGAGATTCATAGGATCATTCACGAGGAGGTGGCTGTGGCAATCAGGGTAGAGATACCAGAGATGTTTGGGTCTATGAAGACCATGCTGATAGAGACTTTTGATGAGAGATACGCTGCTCTTTCTGATGCTGCTGTTGCTGCAGCCACTGCAGCTGTAGCTGCGTCTAGACCGCAGGGTGGTGATGCGTTGCTGTTCCGGGAGTTCAGCAACACAAAACCACCAGAGTTTGACGGGACGCAAGATCCGATTGCAGCGATGAGGTGGATTTCAAACATTGAGGGGTGTTTTTTCACATGCTCATGTCCATAGCATTTGAGGGTTCAGTTCGCGTTGAACCAACTTCACTTGGGAGTGAAGGACTGGTGGAAGTTTGTAACGGCGCACTATTCGCCTGCTAAGCTTGTTGCAGTGACCTGGGAGAGGTTCACCTCTATGTTCTGAGAGGATTATGTTCCCCTGGTGGAGAGGGAGCATTTGGCCCAGGAGTTTTTGACCCTCAAGCAGGGTATTGAGTATGTTACAGTGATTACCAGGATGTTCCATGAGAGGGTGATGTTCTTCCCAGAGCACGTGTCTTCCGAGCAGGGACGTATGAGCCGATATATGAGCGTTTTGAGGAGGGATATACGAGAGTTTTCAACAAACTCGTCATACCAGACATTTTCCGAGCTTCAGGCAAATGCTAGGAAGAGGGAGATAGAGCTGAGGACTCAGGCTAGGGAGGAGGCGAAGTCTCAGGGGAGGGACAGGCGACCGACACAGTCTCATCCAGCAGCCAAGCGGGCCAAGCCTACCGATTCGAGGACACGGAACCAGAAAGGTAGCACTTGTGGCAAGTGCGGCAAGAGTCATGACGGGGTGTGCAAAGCAGGTTCTTGCTACAAATGTGGCAAGGAGGGGCATATGGCCAAGGATTGCCCCAAGGGGTTTGCAGTCTGTTTCCACTGCAACCAGACGAGACACTGCAAGGCAGAGTGTCCGCAGTTGTGAGGGTCAGCGCAGGGAGTATCTCAGGGATCTACCCCTGCTACTATCAGAGCTACAGAGACCCGGCCGGTGAAGGCCGAGGCACCGAAGGCGCGAGGGAGAGCCTTCCAGTTGACCACGGAGGAGGTCCACGCAGCACCCAATGTTGTGGCTGGTATGTATACTTTCATGAATCTATTTTTTTTATGTTGAGATATTGTGCTTATATTATGACATGAGTAGGTACTTTTCTTGTGAATTTTGTACCTCCCTTGGTGTTATTTGACTCGGGTGCGAGTCGGTCTTTTGTATCTTTAGCCTTTAGTCAGCGCATCAGTATTAGTCGAGAGGCGTTGAGTCGATCTCTGAGAGTTTCCATAGCTAACAAGAGAGCAGTGTATGCCACTGAGGTGATTCGAGGATGTGTACTCGACATCTTTGGCATTGCGTTTCCTATTGATTTGGTTCCGATTACGATGGGGGGCGTCTGTGTTATCGTGGGCATGGATTGGTTGAGCAGATTCGGAGCGGTTATTGACTACGAGCGACAGCTGGTGAACATACGAGACCCTAGTAGGGGAGTTCTTACGGTGTACGACAAAGGTACCCGTACTGGTTCAACATTTTGTTCGGCGGCTAGAGCGAGGCAGAGTCTACAGCAGGGCTGTAGTGGGTTTGTGGATGGATACGAGAGTTGATTCAGAGAGACCGAGGTCAGTTAATGAGGTATCGATAGTGCGCGAGTTCCCGGATGTTTTCCTCGAGGAGTTACCGGGTGTGCCTCCTGAGAAGCAGGTAGATTTCCGCATCGATTTGATTCCGAGGGCAGCACCTTCGCCAAGGCGCCCTATCGCCTTGTGCCTCCATAGATGCAAGTGTTATCCTCACAGCTTCAGGAACTGCTGGGGAAGGGGTTTATTTGGCCGAGCAGCTTGCCGTGGGGAGCTTCGATCCTTTTTGTCAAGAAAAAGCATGGTTCACACCGGATGTGTATTGACTACCGGGAGTTGAACAAGTTGACGGTCAAGAACCGTTACCCCTTGCTGAGGATCGATGATTTGTTCGAGCAATTACAGGGAGCGTCTTGGTTCTCCAAGATCAATTTGAGGTCTAGATATCATCAGGTGAGAGTGCCAGATGAGGATATTCAGAAGACGGCATTCAGGACTCATTATGGGCATTACGAGTTCGTGGTGATGCCTTTCGGGCTCACCAATGCACCAGCCGCATTCATAGATCTCATGAACAGAGTGTCCAGGCCGATGTTGGATCGTTCGGTGATTATGTTTATTGAAGACATATTGGTGTACTCAAAATCCAGGGGGCAGCATGAGGAGCATTTGATGGAGATCCTCGGAGTTCTGAGATCGGAGAGGCTTTATGCGAAATTCTCCAAGTGCGATTTCTAGTTACGAGAGGTTCACTTCCTAGGATACCTCGTTACCCAGAATGGGATATTGGTCGATCCGGCCAAGATTGAGGCAGTGATGAGTTGGGAGGTGCCGAGATCCCCCACCGAGATCAGGAGTTTCCTAGGTTTGGCCGGATACTATAGGAGTTTCATCAGGGATTTCTCCAAGATTTTCGTGCCTCTCACCAGGTTGACCCGGAAGGGTGTTACTTTTGCATGGGGTCCGGAGCAGCAGACCTCGTTTGAGACTCTTCGCCAGAGATTATGTGAAGCTCCAGTGTTAGCCCTTCCGGAGGGGATGGAGGATTTTGTGGTGTATTGTGATGCGTCGATATCGGTATTGGGTGTGGTGCTGATACAGAGAGGGCATGTGATCGCATATGCATCGAGGTAGCTGAAGCCTCATGAGATGAGGTATCCCACCCACGATCTAGAGTTGGGGGCTGTAGTGTTCTCCCTCAAGATCTAGCGTCACTATTTGTATAGGTCCGGTGTACTATATACACGAACCGCAAGAGTTTGAAGTACTTGATGGATCAGCCCAACCTGAATATGCGCCAGAGAAGGTCGTTGGATGTGGTAAAGGATTACGACTGTGAGATCCTGTACCACCCAGGGAAGGCTAATGTTGTAGCCGATGCCCTGAGTCATAGGGCATAGAGTGCCCCGATACGAGACATTTGCATGAGATTGACAGTAATGACGCCAGTGTTGGACACCATTCGAGAGGCCCAAGTTGAGGCCGGGAGACCAGAGAACCACAAGAGAGAGCGGGTAGTCGGGCAGGTGACCGAGTTTATCACCGACAGTCGAGGGCTCTTGACCTTTCAGGGTCGGATTTGGGTGTCGTTTGAGGGTGGGGCACGCACCTGAAAAGAGAATATTGGTGGATTGTATGAAGAGGGATGTGGCATGGTTTGTAGAGAGGTACTTAACCTGTCGCAGTGTCAAGGCTGAGCATCAGCGTCTAGATGGCAAGTTGCAGCCATTAGAGATTCCCGAGTGGAAGTGGGAACAAATTTCCATGGATTTTATCACCAAATTGATGAGGACTGCGAGATGCGTCAATGTAATTTGGGTGATCATTGATCGGTTGACGAAGAGCGCTCACTTCCTTGCTATCAGTGAGAACTCTTCTGCTGAGAGGCTGGTGGAGTTGTACGTAAGGGAGGTGGTATCGCGACATGGAGTTCCGGTCTCGATTGTTTCAGATTGAGATGTGCGTTTCACTTCCATATTTTGGAAGAAATTCCATGAGGAGTTAGGTACGAGGCTGCATTTTAGTACCGCATACCACCCACAGACAGACGGTCAGAGTGAGCGGACGATTCAGACACTCGAGGATATGCTTCGGGCATGTGTGTTGCACTTTGGGGGAAGTTGGGACACGTATCTGTCTTTGGCTGAGTTTTCATATAACAGCAGCCATCATTCGAGCATTGGTATGCCTACCTTCGAGTTATTATATGGGAGGAGGTGTCGGACCCCTATTTGTTGAAAGAGGTCGGGCAGCGTGTGATGGGCAGCACAAAGATAGTGCTTCAGACGACTGAGCAGATTCAGCAGGTCAGACATAGATTGCTAACGGCTCAGAGTCGTTAGAAAAGCTACGCGGATAGGCGTCGGTCGGAGCTCGAGTTTCAAGTTGGTGACTTCGTTCTCCTGAAGGTATCTCCTTGGAAAGGGATGATCCGATTCAGGAAGACGGGCAAGTTAGGGCCCCGATATATTGGTCCATTTAGGGTGATCGCAAGAGTAGGTAGGGTAGCATACCGGTTGGAGCTACCTGCGAAGTTAGGTCAGATTCATGAGACCTTCCACGTATCGCAGTTGAGGAAGTGCGTGGCTGATGAGTTGGCGGTGGTACCGTTAGAGGATATCTAGGTGGATGCAAGCCTGAACTACGTTGAGAGAATGGTTGCAATTATGGATCGGAAGATGAAGGTTTTGAGGAACAAGGAAGTGCGCCTGGTGCAGGTCCAGTGGCAACATCGGAGAGGGTCCGAGCTGACTTGGGAGCCGGAGCGAGAGATGCATGAGCAACATCTAGAGTTGTTTGCGGAATGAGACTTTGAGGACGAAGTCTGATTATGTGGGGGAGAATTGTAACATCCGGATTTCCAGGTATATTATTTTATTCTTTTATTTTGAGTTTGGGGAGGGACTCGGAGAGTTGATGCTTAGACTCGCCGAGTAGGACCACGAGTTTTTATCCGGATTGGTGACCGGACTCGGCGAGTCCATGCTGTTAAGTGAAACCCTAATTTCTCGGCTTTGGGATCTATTTAAAGGCTCTTATAGCCTTCAGTGCGGCTACCAGACCCTTGAGAGAAACCCTAAGAGAGCTAGAACGTTTGTGAGGGAGGAGAGGCCATTTTTGATCCTTGTGTTGGTGTTCTTGCAAGAGGAAGGTGACTAAGGAAAGAAGGAGTTGAAGAGGGTGCTATTCTGTAGATTTCAGAGCCCAGGGACTTCATATTTGAGGTATAGATTTGACCCTTCTTCAGTTTTGGTGTTAACCTTTGGAGTTAAGGTTTTCTAGACCCTTTGGAGGCTTGATTTGATGAGCATTTGGTCCCTTCTCGTGATGAGGCTTTGGATCTGGATCCAAAGAGGTCCAGAGACCTTAACCCTTTGATCCTTATGATTGATATTAGGAGACATGAGCTTAGGATGTCATATTTGAGGTTATTTCTCCAAATAGAGCCTTTGGGCCTTTGCATGAGCATCAAGATCTGAACTTTACGTAATTATCATGCTTGGGAAGGTCAGATCTATGGATTAGAGGTGCAGAGCATGGCATGAACTCGCTGAGTCCAAGAATAGACTCGACGAGTAGGATAGTTTTTCCCCATGAATCACACAGTTTGTGACTCGCTGAGTTGGGGAAGTGACTCGGTGAGTTATTGGGGATTTAGAAGACTTGAGTTCATGAGTGAACTCGCCGAGTCACAATTGTGCACTCGGCGAGTCTGGTCAAAGGGTTGACCGTTGACTAATGTTGACTTTTAGGGTTTGGTAAACAATTGGACTTGTGGACTGTTTGATGGGTAAAACGGTCTTTTAGCCTTCTTAGAGGACATGTGAGGATCCAGTCTAGCCTGGATAGTCGTTATTAATTGATATGATCATTTATGTGTTTAGGCAGAAGCTAGATCAGTGATTACGTGAACGAGATATTACCGAGAGATCCGAGGTGAGTCTTCTCACTATACTTTACCTTGAGTAGGTAACTAGACTTATGTGATAGAGTATATTGTATCCTATCTATGTGATGTGTTGCATTGCATTATTTCTTTGTGACTTATGCTTTGAGTATATCAGAGTTAAGACCGGAAGGTCCACAGAGCTAGGACCAGGGGGGTCCACAGAGTTTGGGCCCAAGGGCCCACCAGAGTTATAGCCTTAAGTGGCTAATATATGTTATATATGGTATTTTGGAGAACTCAATAAGCTTCGTGCTTACAGTGTTTTGTGTTATGTGTTTCAGGTACTAGTGAGGATCACGGGAAGGCGCGGACATGATCAGTACACACACACACACACACAGAGTTTTATTTATATGTTATGATCTTGGGATTTTTGGACTTATGTTGAATATATGACACAATGTGTTTTATAATATTATGAATTAAATTGTTTTTAAAATTTAAAAATTTGTTTGAAATTTTACGGCATTACAACTCATGTGAATCCAGTCTCAAACGAAGCAAAAGATTTTCAAATGGTTTTGAAAATACTAAAGGAGGATGCGAAGTGTATGATCAGCCAAAGCCAGTAAGTAGACCCCAAAATACCATGTTATTATTTGATATTGTGATAGGCTAGGGATCCTCAAGAATCGTATGATAGAATTGCTTGATCTTTGATGCCTTATATTCTGTGGAGTACCTCATGGAATATTGTGTGACTCTTTCGTGTGTGAAATAGTTATTGAATGAATCCGTTAAGTTACATACTGCATGGGTTAAACGGTCTTAGGTTAGGGGATTTGGTCCTGCTGTGTAGATATCGTCTGATTCCAACTGTTGTGGGATTGAATCTTTTAGTCTAGGGTTGTTTAAGCCATGTGGTATGTGATGGTGTTCTTGCTATAGCTATCTGGCGCTAACGGAGGGTTGTGTGGCAGTTGGTGGTAGGATAGATTACGTGGGGTCAGTCAACCAATTATGAAATTTTTAGCCTTCCTTTAGAAGTGAGGACTGAGCACTCGCCTATGTTTATGAGTATTGTTAGTTCATTGTGATGATCCCTGAGAAAGATACAGGTAGATGTGGAAGCTAGTATGGGCCTGTATTACTAAAAGCACATGACCCGTACGCGTAACAAGGAAGTCACAACCCCTAGGGTCTCGTTGGGAGTTGGTTCCCCATTGTTTATGTAGATTATTTGATATCTCCTACGTGTATTTTCAGTATGGTGGTTACGAGGCCATTTGAGACCAGATCCAAGTCGGTATCAGGAGCTGGCAGTCAGGGCAGGCCCGCATTGTCAGGGACCATTGATAAGATGAGACCAGATGAGTTGGAAGCCAGGATTCGGGAGATCCTACACAATAAGGTTGCTGCACTATTCTGGGCTCAGTTACCAGATATGTTTATGTCTATTAAGACCACTATGGTGGAGTAGCTTGATTAGCAGTATGCATCCATTCTGAGATGGCTGCCATTGCAGCCTCTGCAGCCGTAGAAGCTGCATGTGGTGGGGCTGGTCGGGCTTTTCAATATTAGGACTTCAATAACATGAAGCCACCAACTTTTGATGGAGTACATGACCCGATCATATCCATGAGGTGGCTATCTGACATAGAGGGCTGCTTTTTCACATGTACATGCCCTGCTGACCAGAGTGTTGGGTATGCACTGAACCTGCTAGGGTCTAGAGCGAAGCATTGGTGGAAACTTGTTATAGGGTCATATTCTGATGAGCAGAGAGTTGCGGTATCATGGGATCAGTTTAGGTATATGTTTTGCACTCGCAACATTCCTCAGGTTGATCACGAGAGGTTGGCTCGGGAGCTTTTGGATTTGAGACAGGGATTTGAGTCGGTGACTGAGATCACCCGAATGTGTTACTGAGCAGGCAATGTTTTTCCTTGAGTTTGCTTCTGAGCAGGCTCAGATGACTTGTTATATGAGCATGCTCAAGATGGATATCAGACAGTTTGTTTCTACTTAGAGGCATGGTACCTTGTTGGAGCTTTAGGAGGCCGCCCAGCGGCATAAGCTTTAGATAGTGCTTCAGTTGAAGGAGCAGCGACAAGCCCCGACACAGGCACAGTTGGCGCCGAAGTGGTTCAAGGCTGTTGATTTTATGTCTAGAAGAAAGCATGGCTGCACATGTGGAAAGTAAGGAATGTTCATGACGGAGCTTGTCAATGCAGTGGTGTGTGCCAGTGATGGGCACTTGGTGAGGGATTCCCACCAGTTATCCCCAGCTCAGGATATGAGGATATTTTTACCATTGCGATCAGATTAGACCTATATAGGCCAACTGTCCGTTGCTCTCCGCTAAGTCGGCACAGGCCCCCACACCATCTATGTTGAGGATCACTGATAGGGGTCAGGGTAAGGCGGAGCCCTTGAGGGCTCGAGGTCGTGCTTTCCAACTCACTACCGAGGAGGCCAAGACAACATTGGATGTGGTGGATGGTTGGTTTCTACCCCTTATCTCATTGATTATGTTTGTTTTATGCTCATATGTTTGAACCTCTATTAGGTACGTTCTTAGTGAACTCTTTGCCTATTCTTGTACTGTATGACTCAGGTGCGAGTCGGTATTTTGTCTCCCGATCTTTCGGTAGGCAGTTTAGGTTTCCCCTAAGAGAGCTAGAGTGTCTGTTGCGAGTTTCCATCGCCAACGAACATGGAGTTTCTGCTTCATCGGTCTATCGGGGTTGTGTTCATGAGATATTCGGGGTGTCTTTTTCGATTGACTTGATTCTGATTCCCATGGGGGATGTATGTGTAACAGTGGGTATGAACGGGCTGAGTTGTTTCGATGCCATGATTGGTTGTGAAGGTCAGCGTGTGGTTTGAACCCCAAGTGGGGGAGAACTAGTTATCTATGGAGAGGGCACCACGATGGGTTTAGGGTTTTGCTTAGCAGCCAGGGATCATCAATACATTCAGCACGAATGTGCGGGTTATTTGGCGTATGGGATGGATACACGGGTCAGGGATCAGGTCTCGGTTTCAGATGTTCTAGTTTTCAAAGAGTTTGCCGATGTATTTCTGGAGGAGTTACATGGATTGCCTCCTAAGAGGTAGGTCGAGTTTAGGATCGACCTTGTGCCAGGTGCGGCCCCTATCGCCATGGTGCCATACCGATTGGCACTTCCTGAGATGTAGGAGCTGTCATATCATATATAGGAACTGCTAGGCAGGTAGTTCATCCATCTGAGCAGTTCTCTGTGGGGAGAACCAATCCTTTTCGTCAAAAAGAAGGATTGTTCACACCGGATGTGCATTGATTACCGAGAGCTGAACAAGTTGACGGTGAAGAACCGTTATCCCCTCCCACAGATAGATGAACGGTTTGATCAGTTACAAGGAGCATCTTGGTTCTCTGGTTCTCCAATATAGATTTGAGGTTTGGGTACCATCAGGTCAGGGTGAGGGAGGAGGATATGGAGAAGACCACATTCCGGACTCGTTACATATATTACGAGTTTGTGGTGATGTCGTTTAGACTCACCAACGCCCCGACAATATTCATGGACCTGATGAATTGGGTATGAAGGCAATTGCTTGATCGCTCAGTTATTGTGTTCATCGATGATATCTTTGTGTATTCCAAGACTAGAGAGAAGCATGAGGAGCATCTCCGTGAGATTCTGGGAGATTTAAAGAGAGAATGGCTTTATGCCAAGTTCTCGAAATGTGAATTTTTGTTGAGAGAGATTCAGTTCCTTTAACATCTCGTTAACCAGGAGGGGATTTTGGTTGACCCGACCAACATCGAGGCGATGATGCGGTGGGAGGTTCCGAAATCTCCCTTGGATATCGGGAGCTTTCTGGGTTTGGTAGGGTACTACTGGAGATTTATTCAGGATTTCTCCAAAATTGTAGTACCCTTCACTCTTCTGAAGAGGAAGGGGGTAGATTTATGATGGGGCCTTGAGCAGCAGACAACATTTGAGACCCTACGGTAGCGATTGTGCAAGGCTCTAGTCTTGACCCTCCTAGAGGGAGTGGAGGACTTTATGGTTTTCTGTGATGCATCCATCACCGGATTAGGAGCATTCCTCATGCAGAGAGGGAGGGTGATAGCCTATGCGTCGTGGTAGTTGAAGCCGCATAAGACGAGATATCCCACACAACCGAACCTGAACATGGGGCATCGCAGGTGGTTGAAAGTATTCAAGGATTATGATTGCGAGATCCTTTACCATTCGTGTAAAGTGAACATGGTTGTGAATGCCTTGAGTCGTAAGTCAGTTGTATCTTCTATTTCGACAGCATGTTTGAGGATATCCATGGACTCTCCACTTGTAGGATTGATTAGAGAGGTTCGGGCCGATGGAGTGTGAGAGAAAAATTGGAAGATCGAGAGGATCAGTGGCGAGATTACCATATTTTACAAGGACAGTCGTGGGTTGTTGACCCATTGCGATCGGGTGTGGGTCCTGATTTCAGGTGGAGTTAGATAGATCGTGTTGGAAGAGGCTCAGAAGTATCGCGTCTCTATTCACCCGGGAGCCACTATGATGTACCAAGATTTGAGTTTAAGTTATTGGTGGCCGTGAATGAAGAGAGAGATTGCTTGGTATGTCGAGAGGTGCTTCACCTGCAGGATGGTCAAGGCCGAGCATTAGAGGCCGCATGGAAAGCTGCTGCCTCTGGAGGTTTCCATGTGGAAATAGGAGCAGATCACGATGGATTTCATCACAAAGTTGTCAAGGAAGACAAAGGGATATGATGCTATATTTGTCATTGTTGATAGATTGACCAAGAACGCCCATTTTCTAGCAATTAAGGAGAGTTCGTTGGCCGATGTGTATATCCGCAAGATCTTTTCTTGCCATAGGGTGCCGATCTGTATTGTTTCAAACCGTGATGTTTGGTTCACCTCTCGTTTTTGGCAGAAGTTCCATGAGAAACTAGGCACAAGACTGCATTATAGCACCGCTTACAATCTGCAGACAGACGACCAGAGCAAGAGGACCATTCAGACCCTCAAGGATATGTTGCGGGCATGTTTCATTGATTTCTGCGAGAGCTGGGACTCCTACCTACCCCATTGCAGAATTCACCTACAACAACAACTTTCATTCCGACATTTGTGCTCCACCTTTTGAGCTGTTGTATGGGCGAAACTGTCGCACCCCGGTCTGTTGGGGCAAGGTTGGCCACAGGGTCATGGTTCGGACCGAGGTGGTTTGCGGACAACCCGAGAAGATTTAGCAGATCAGGCATCAATTGCAGACTGCTCAGAGTTGGCAGAAAAGTTATTTCTACCGGCGCCAATCTGAGGTGGAGTTTCAGGTCGTCGACATGGTGTTGTTGAAGTTCTCACCCTCAAAGGGTGTGATCCGCTTCAAGAAGATGGGAAAGTTAGATACCCGATATATTGGACCATTTTAGATTATTGTCAGGGTTGGCAAGGTGGCATATCTGCCGGAGGAGCTCCATTAAATTCATATCACTTTCCATGTCTCGCAATTGCGGAAGTGCATATTAGATGAGGATGCAGTGGTGTCATTGGATGACATTCAGGTCGACGAACGTCTGAATTATGTTGAAAAGCCGGTGGCTGTCCTAGAATGGAAGATAAAGGTCAAGCATAACAAGGAGATACCTTTGGTAAAGGTATAGTGGCAACGTCGGAGGGGATCCATGTGGACTTGGGAGCTGGAGGCCGAGATGCTGGAGCATTATCTAGAATTATTCGCCGCAGCAGGCTTCATGGATGAAGACTAGTTCATGTGGGGGGAGTTGTAACATCCCAATCTATAGGTATGAATTTAAAACTTTATATATTTATATTTGCAGGGAAACTCGACGAGTTAGAAGGCTCAAACTCGTCATGTAGGGTATTTAATACCTGTATATCTTCAATTTCTACTTGATGAGTTGGAAGGCCCCAACCTGATGAGTTGAAGGCTGAATATGAAAACCCTAATTTTTACGGTTTGCACCCTATTTAAAGGGCTTAACTCTCATTAGTGGCCTCCCTCATCGCCTCCTTATCTAGAGAAAATCCTAGTTCGTGCTTTTACCCTCATTGTATGAGTGTGTGAGCTTGGAGAGTGATTTTTGGTACTCTTTTGGAGGGAACAAGAAGCTTGAAGAAGTTGGCTGAATGGAGAGGTTGTAGATCCGATGTTTACTCTATTGTGGGAAGCATTTTGAGGTATAAAGTTGATACCTTGGACATTTATTTTCTAGATCTTTTAATTTGAGAGTTTATGGTTATTAATAGCTTATATTGAAGTCATTCTTGGATTTGAGCATGTCATGTAGCTATGACTTCAGATCTGGACATTTCATGGCCTATTTTGTAATAAAGTTGCCATCTTTATCAAGTCTTAGCCCTCCTCCGTGCTGTAAACACCTTATTAAGCTATGTTTGAGTGTTTTAGCCCCTTTGAAGCTATTCATAGACGTAAAGTTAGCAACTTTATGTGGTATCTCAGTCTTAGGGGACTAGATCTATAATTTGGAGCATTAGACTCGCTTAAGAGATTACTGAATGATTTAAGACAAGGAAAACTTGACGAGTTTCTCTACCAACTTGGCGAGTTGGCCCGCAGTTTCCTTGATCTTCTGGACACTATACGGACTCGGCAAGTTATCTTGACGGCTCGATGACTTGACTTGGGTTTTTGTGGTTTTCTAAATTCTGACGGAACTTGACGAGTCAGTAGATGCACTCGATGAATTGGGTTAACATGGACTGTTGACCTTGACTGGTGACTTTGACCTTGACCATGGTTGACCAAGTTTGACGTTAAAGCTATTTTTTGGAAATTCGAGATTTTTATGGAGTTAGTCACATGGTGGTTGTAGGCGGTTAAGTTCAGAGTTGTGATTCGAGAGTTGGATCTTATCAGCCCGTGCTACTTGTGTGCTGAGTTTTCCTTACTATACTAACAGAGTCGAAGGCACCAAGGCCGGCCCTTTTGGATTGTTATCCTGGTTATTGTATGATGCTATGTGTAGTGATCTATTAAATCCTTATCGTAGTGTATAGGATGATACTCTGATTGATGATATGTTAGGCATGTATGATTATTGTATGTGCTCGGTAGTGTTTGATATCTATGTTATGATTGTGTGGTTGCAGGTGGGTTGAGGCGGTCCTGCTTTGTGCTTTAGTCCAATAGACCCAGGATGGCTCGGATACACTGAAGGCCCATTGGGGCGTTCCAGTCAGGCCGAAGGCCCCGAGAACGGTCCAGATAGGATGAAGGCCCGGTGAGGCAGTCCAGACATGCTGAAGGTTCTGAGAGAAGGCCAGATAGACTAAAGGATCGGTGAGGCGGTCCAGTAATGCTAAAGACTCTATATGCATACTGTTTGTTTATGATATTGTTTTGTTGTATGACATTCATATTTTGGGGGAACTCACTAAGCTTCGGGCTTATAGTTGTGGATTTAGTTTTAGGTACTTCGGATGACTGTGGGAAGGCGAAGGCTTAATCGTACATGTCCTCACATTTTACATCATAATTTCTGGGATTCTCTGATGGTATACTATTTTGAAAACAATTTGCAAACAATGAATACTTTGGGATATTTAAAAAGTTTAAAATTTTCATGAACTGTATGGATGTTACATGGCTGCAGAGTAAGAGGTTCCACAAATGTCAGATCCGCTATAGTTAAAAATAATTACCTTGTCATCCAAAGGAGGGTATGCTATTTTTTAGAATCTCAGGATCTTGGGATCCTTGGGTTGTCTTGTCCTTTTTTCTTCCTAAGACTTCTTTCAGATGTAGCTTGCTCAGTAGATAGTTAATCTTTTTCTTGAGAGTAAAGCAGTCTTCGGTAAGATGTCTGAAGTCTTCGTAATAAGCACAACACTTGGACTTGTCCTTCCATCCTGGGGTCTTCTCAATTTTCTTGGGCCATCTTGCTTTGTTATGCAGATTATGGATTACGTAGGGTAGACATGAAGCATTAACAAAAAACAGTAATAAAAAATCTCAGGATAAACTTCATCTTCCTCTTCATCCTCTATATCATTGACTCTATGGTTATCGGATCTTGAGTAAGGTTTGGCTCTATAGGAGTTTTGGGAGGAAGATTCATTCTTCTTTGTAGGATGATTGTAGTACGTTTTTGTCCACTTTTAGACCTCATTATCTTCTTCTAGCCTGATAAATATGATGGATTTATTTATGACTTTGTCCATTTTATTGGAGGGGTCATAACAAGATCCTCATAGAATGTAGAATCTTTCTTTAATCCCATACTAAAGGATTTTGCAGTTGTTGCTACGTCTAGATAAGGGATATCTTGGAATTATTTCCTAAACATGTTAACCTAATTTCTCAAGGGTTCATCAATGCCTTGAGTTACTCTATAAAGTTCACTTGTTAGTTTTTCAAAGATCTACTGCAAGAAAATTGATTTTAAAAAAACTTAACCAAACATAAGAAAGAAGTAATAGATTAAGGGGAACATTTAGGAGTCACTTTAGTGTGGATCATCTATGGGTTGAACCAAAACCCTGGCATGAGCAAGTTTCCTTGAGATGTTGTGAAATTGGGACTATCTCCATGAGTTCTCCGCATTGGGAGACATGCTCCTTAGGATCCATGGTCCCGTCATATATTTTCGTCTTAGGTGCCTGAAACCTCATTGGAACTTCAAAGTCACATATAGGGGTGTGAATCTTGAACACAAGTAGCTGATAGGTGAAACCGTTGGTATTGTTAAAATGACAACTTGTACACTTGAGATCATATCTCTTACTTGCATGAGTTCCTTTTCCATGATTGGACTTATCCCAAAATCTTGGTAAAAGTTCCAAACCCTTTGTAGATTCATAGATCGAATAAAAACAATAAAGAACAATGAAGAACACATAAGATTCAATAAAATTTTCTTTCACTAAGAAAGAGTTTATTGTCACCAAGAAAACCAGTTGTCACAAAGATGTAAACAACACCAAGTCGTTCAAAAGACGCACGCAACATTAGGGTTTCACCCTGATGTTGATTATATAATAACCTAATCTAGAGAATCACTTTAATCAATGGATTTTATCTAATCTAAACATAAAGTGAACATGTAAATAAGGAATGGATCAGATTAAATCTTCTCCAGATTCGGATATCAGCACCAACACTTCATAAGCCGATTAGGGCATCTGCGTCAGCATTTGGAGATCAACTTTAGCTTTAGAAATTAGCGTTAGTGTTTGGTTCAAGTCGATCGGCTTCAACTTCAACAAATAGTGAATGACCATTAGTGAGTATCATCAACATATCATCTTATCAGTGTTTCATCAATGTATAACCATTTACCTCTGGAAACATTGATCAGTCTTCAGTACATGGTGTCTTCATACCTTTGGTGCTGACAGAGTCTTCAGGTTCTTTCAGTCATTAGGAGATTTTCTTCAGTCTTCTTCATATGAACTTCCATCAGGATATCATCTGATTAAATAACTAAACTAGCACTCAGAGATCAGCTTGGCTAAGTTATACTATTTACACTTACTTAGAAAAGGCTGATTGTCTACAATGAGCATATAAATTATAACTATGAAGTATATATTTTGCATCGTCAAATCTACACAAATGAGTGACCCAACACTTAGTAATTAGACAGGATGATAAATATCCTTACAAGGTATTGGGAGACAGGACCTCACGCATTAGGATTTGATCCATCTATGAAGGTGGGAGCCTACATTGATATGAAATCCCCGACTTGGCGTTATAAAGATGCTCCGCTCTTTAAATTCAAGATCATGGGCTGCAAGATTGAAGATGGAGTTAGAGTAGTCTCCTGTTGGGTATTCGGTACTATAACACTCCTATGGTGCACATACAACCCTAATAGATTTTGGATTTAAGTTTTCTCTAGTTATACATGCAACAAAAATTTCCGAAGTATGAAGCCTACAACTAGCATACAACTTGACATATGAATCATAAAAGTAAGTTAGAAAAATACCTCTTAATTGTAGCTTGTAGATATTGGTCTTTCAAGAGCCTAACACCTCAAATGTGATGCCTCAAATGTCATTCAACTTGAGAGAAAGGTTTGGAGACACAAAAATCGTCTAGGGCTTCTAAGAACGCATAGTGCCCAATTTTGTCTTTAGAGGAATACATATATAGTGTAGAATTCTAATAGTCATAAGCCAACCCTAATTCTTACACTTAGGCTTATGATCCATAATTCATATGGACTAATAATTCATGGACTTTCACATAAGCTTATCCCATTACTAATTAACCATGGATCATTAGCCAAAACCATATGTCTCATTTATTTACATAATCAGTCCCCGTTAATTTAATTAGTCTCTTTTGATTACTACATTAATTTTAAATTAATTCTTGATCAATACTAATTAAATAATATGATTTCTCAATTAATATATTATACTTATAATATATTAATAAATCATAATAACCTCTTTCTCAAATATGCATCCTATCAAATTGTTCTAGAGAGTTGCAACCTAAATGAACCATGTTTATATCGGGTCAAGTACTTACCAATCATATTTATGGGCTTAGACACCTAATCCAATAGTCTCCCACTTGGATAAGTCTAATAACTATTACTGCAAGTATGACTTAAAATCCGATTAGCAATCCTAGCTCTTAAAAGACCATTGTTGAACTCTAATCTTATTAGTAAGGCGTCCATTAGATAACGGATCATATATTCCTCCATACTAGATACTCTAATCTTATTAGTATGGCGTCCATGTGTTGTTTCCCGATTTCCGATTGATGACAACCGACTAATTGATCATATCAAATCAATCCAGGCTTGGCCAAGCACTTAAGGTTGTCATCACTAAATCATCGAGAGGCCCAAAAATATCACTTTTATCCATCTTAGGGTAAAAGGAATGGATAAACTTCGACTTATATGCTTGATCTATCTACTCATCAAATCACACACAACAATACGTTTTATAACACCATCGTACTGGTGTTTTTACAATCATCAATGTGCAACCGACTTGTAGACTGCAACTTATATCTCTCCATTTCAAGAATATAAGATATTACCGTCTCATGATCACTCGTGATAAAATCCATGAAGTGATTCAAGTGAGCGTGGGTTTAGTCCAATACTCAAATCTTATTTTAGGAGTACTCATGAATACTGCAACAAACTTGTGTTATGTCTAAACACCTTTAGACAATCTACAGACCCATTCATAACAGTCTAGCTTTAATACCTACATCCAAAGTATCATCGACTGTGGATATTTTGAATAATTTAATATTCGGGAAATCAAAACATGCAAAGTGAAACACAAGAATAATCGAATCCATTATGGTCTCAAAACTTTTGAATATAAATAAAAACACCTTTTATTTAATCATCATATTGATGACACATTATTCATTGTATAATGTTTCGATTTATGAACTTAATAGTTGAATTAAAAAAATAGTTACTAGATGCTCCAAGCATGCACACTATGTTTATCTGTGGTCCTTACTTCGTGAATAGATCAATAGTAGACATTTCCAATGAAACTCATTTTATAATCCCAAATTCTTATTACATAGTGTAAAAAATGCCAAATTCTTTCCACTATCAGAATGCATCAGATATAAACTATTATGTAATGATTCCTTTCGCAATGTTGAGGTAAAGAAGTCACAAATACTTTTCCAATGATATTACAAAGTATTCCTTTGGAGATTGTCACAAGAGCAATTCCATGAAAGTGAAGTCTCAATTTCAAAGTACATTCCTTTGAACATCCTTCTTGCATAAAAGTTTCTAACCTACACATAGATTTTTTAATATCTAAATCCCATTATGGAAACATTTCCATATTTTCCATATGACAACTCATTATTAATAGAATCATGTCTATTCATAATTATGTCAATACAGTCCATTCATTAGTATATTTCCAACCACAAACGATCAATCATTAGCGAATGTCAGAATGTCCTTGACAGTTGTTTAACTACTTTAGTCAAATCTGTTCTAGTCCTTTTTCCCTCTTAATTCCCTAGACATTTGGAAAATTAGAACATATGAATATTATAGCATATGAAATTGATCCTATACCTAAGGCATATGGGATACAATCCATAATGTCTTACATAAAGACATGATACTTGAGCAGTCTTTTTGCTATAGTATTTCCATATATAGAATTCCAATTTTGAAACATTTCAACATGGTAATTATATATGTCGATGACTAAGTCTAATTAATATTTCAATCTAAGCATTTAGATTTGAAATAAAGTATAAGTATCCTCTTCCTTACTATAGCGATACAACTTTTCAAATATTTGCGACTTTGCAAATTTGTAACCTTTGTTTCCTATAACTAGTATTGCTAACTTGCAATACTTCACATAATAGTCATGCTACCACTATCATGATAATTATATTCTTACTTGCATAACAATTATGCTTCCACTAGCTTTGACATGTACCCAGAAGTCAGGTGGACTTCTAGAAATCAATACTTATTGACTTTCTTTCCAAAGTTTAGATTTCTGATATAAGATGCTTCGATAAGCCTTTATCTAACCTTTTACACCTTTTATTAGAAAGCCCATATGTGTTTCTAAACTATTTCAGAACTACAGCAATAAGTTCCAAATGTTCAAATTATTTTCCATTTCTCACAATTTAAACTATGAAGAGGGATGCCAAAATCATAATCGAATTTGAGAATGCTATCACCACAACTGCAATCTCCTTAAAATCCTCTTAGTGAAAGCGTTTCCTCACAATCATTTTCATGAAGTGGAGAGAAACCTTGTGTCACTTAGATTTTGTGGTGTATATGTTCCAATCCATGTGAATCTGTAATTATCATAAGACAAGGTCTATGACAAATTCAAACTCATATGGACTAAACTTTGATCAATATTAATTTCTAACCACTTGGCAGCACAAGGGCCTGCCATGTTTTCCAAGTTTCTTAGCAGCTCACTCTTGCTAATGAATGAACTTTCGCTGATCAAGATGTTTGTCCTTATACAAATAATTGAAAACTCATAGAACTCACATTCATAGTCAACTTTAACTGGAATTAACATAGAAACAAGAATATGTCAACACGATAGGTTACAAAGCTCAAGTCGTGTGCTAGTGATAAACAATAGGTCTATTCTTGATTAGTTCTTGAAACTTTTCAAGTTCTTTAAAACTCCTACTGACTTCGTGACATATGCGATTCTCTTGTCAAGAAACACTCCTTGATAAAAATATATTATAGAGTTAGTGCGTATTCTTATGAAGAAAAACCACTTCATACAATTGGCCTTAGTTGGTATTTTTGTTAAATACATCACAACTACCAATTCTAAATGTGTTATAAACCTACTTAAGATGTGTTACTCAAGGAACATTCTTGGAGTATGACTCTAAGACTTGATTTTGGAATGAAGTATGATTCACCTTAGTTGATTTAACCATTTCAACAATTCCTGATTCCTCTTCTTAGCCATACAAATGTACTAAGGTTTCCTTTGAGGATCAATTATGATATGGTTTTTCATAATTATTAATATTATCATAAAACATGATACTAAAGTACTCTCCTTTCCTTTCAGATTGGAGAAAATTTTATCTTTCTTCCTAATTTGATTCTTCTTATTCGTTCAGCTATACATTGAAAATTTTCCAATGATTCAGAATTATATTTAATCTTGTAGGCATAACCATATTTACTAAACTTTTAGTAAATCATGACAAATAGTCTTATTGTTCTTTGTGGTGGACCTGACCAGTGCACATCAAGGTGTACTAGATCCTTTTAGTCCTTCACTTGACTCACATTTATATGTGAACAAGTTGCATGATTCCAAGTTTCTATCCAATTGAAACTTGGTTGATTAGAATCTTTAATTATTTGGTAAATTTCTAACACTACCAGAAACGAAAGAATCGAATCAATTCACAGTATTGCTAATAATATATAAACACCAAATTTTCACAAATGCCGTTGTAAGGAAATGTAAAATAAAATAAAATCAATAATTTTTCTTTATTTATAAAAATTGCGAAAAACTTGTCCTTACAATGCAATTATAAATGAAAACTATGATACTAAGTATTCCTAAGCAATTTATCATAACTCCTAACTAGCAGCTCAAAATTCTGATCATCGAATCATGCGATCGAAATCCATCTCTTCGCAATCAGACTCAACTTGGTCTTTCTTTAAGCTTCATTTCTTTTCTTCAATCCTACAAAACATCAAAATGTAATCTCATCACATCATGTATTAAGAATCTTCAAATAGGAACTTAATAGAGTTAGATAGTGCACTTACCTGAAGTAGAGACAAACACTTTGACTTTACCATCCTTATGATCCTTCAGGTAAATAAGGCAACTTCACATCCAATGCCCTTTCACTTGGCAATAGAAGCAAACAGACTATTGTGGAATTGCACATGGAATAATCTCACACTTAGCCTTTCTCTTTACCATTTGGACAAATGGTTTGACCATGACTAATCCCTTTCCATTGGGAAGAGAAGACATTTATGGAATTCCAATGTTTCCAATTTTAATGTCCGTGGAAGTTTGGAAAGCAGATCTTCCAATCAAATTTTCTTGACAAGTGCGCCAAATCATTGTTGATTCAGCAACAATTAGCAAATATGTAAGATCAATAAGGGTCTCGTCGTGATCTGTCATATATTAGTCTTTAAGAAACTGACCATATGACTCGGGAAGTGACTGAAAAACCAAGTCAACAGCCAGCTTCTTTGGAAAAACGACACCTAACATTCCCAACCAGTCAATGTTAGACTTCATCTCTAAAACATGTGCACACACATACCTTCCATCTTTGTATTTGCTTGCCAATAAGGCTTAAGTGATCTTGAACTTTTTAAGTCAACAAACATGTGGGTCATGGAGAATTATTGGAGGAGGTGGAGGAAGTGAAGTATGATTTCTGGGAACATCATCTTCATGAGGAAAGCTGTTTCCATACGATTCGGGAATACCATAGTTGTCAGAACCAGACATCTAAAAGGGAGATTTTCAAGTTAGTTGATTTAAGTCCTTAATATAACACCCAAAATGAAATATTAAGGCTAGGACCCAACACAATATTCTACAATTCAGAAGAGGGATGTCGAAATCCAGTATTAAAATATTTGAAGGTATGTAAATGACGATTTACCAATTTCGACCATGAAAAATGAAAAAGGAGTACTAAGTTTTAAATGAATTAAAATTACTACACTCATTGAGATTCATTGAACCTTTTCAATGGCATGTTTAATCTTGATTATGCCATTCAAGTTTGTGACTGGGATGTCGAGGATCATAAACAAGGTGTGAATAACCATGCAAATTGGGTTGGTACTCTCGAAGTCATTTATCACCTAATAATTTTGCCTGTTAACAACATACGCTCCATTGATCTATAACAAACTACGAGCTACCCATCGCCATTCTTCATTAGTCCTATATTAGTGTGTTAGCCACACATTCTCCATTAACGACTAATAAGGTGCAATGTGCAATTTCATGGGTTAGCATCAAATTCACATCTTTCCTAAGTAACTAAGATTAGGAATTTATTAAAGGTTTAGTTACTTTATATTTCATTATACATTTAATGAGGATTTAAATGTCTTGTTAAACCTGTTCGGCTAACGACCCTCCACTAGTCCAGCGTACGGTGGGTAAGAGTGGATACCCACTCAATTGCCATTTTATAGGCAATTTCCTTAAACACCTCTTATAGAATAGCTTCATGAATAAGGTCTACTAACAGTAAGTCTGACCTTTTACTTATACATATATAATATATTGAACTTTTAATGTTATATAGTATAAGGGTGTATTTTACACATTTAAAATATTTGGTGGATTAATCTATTAATAAATTATACTCTTAATTTAATTAACTTTAAACCATATCATTATGGAATTGTTAATTCTCTTTTAATTAAACACTTTAATCAATTTAATAAAATCCATAAGATGTAATTGAACTATTCAAAAAACATAAAGGTTCTAAATATAATAAAAATTCAAAATTAAAACTATTTAATTAGTTTTTTTGTAAGTTATGAACCCAAGAGTTGCACCTTTTGAAACCTTTCAAGTACTAGATGATTTACAATTCAATATTTCAAATTAAAACTTCTTAATTAAACTTTTTCAAATTCCAAAAATTGAGGGAAAGTTTTGAAACTCTTCAAAACTTTTGGTTCCATAACTTATGGAGTTTAATGTTTAATGAATGAGACTTTCCAAGCTCTATAAATTGAGGTCAACTTATGAAAGTCTTCAAGACCTTTGCAAATCCATAACTTAAAGAGTTTAAAGTTTCATGAATGAGACTTTTCATATTTCATAACTTGAGGACAAGTTATGAATCTTTTCATGAAACACTTATATCAAAATATAAACTAATACAATTATCATATAACTTATCATTTACCAATTTGACCTAATTTTAACTCTTATTGCAAGATAATTCTAACCAAACAATACAAATAATCAAATTATCATATAACCAAAACATTATCTTAAATTTTGACAATTGTCATTTTAATTTTGGATGATGGAAATCATTATCTTATCACAAAACTAATTTTTTAATAGTCAAAACAGTTTGTGGTATTGATTCTAATCCAAAACTTGGCCAAAAAACTGAAAAAAAATGTTCAACCGAACAGTCAGCACGTCGTGGTAACTTTAACCACGTCGTGGTGATCATGCAAATTCAAAGAAAATGTTTTTTCTTGTTTTGAACATTTAACCAATGCATCAATATAACATAAAGCACCCATGTCTCAAATACCACTGTTGGGCTTTAGGTACTATAACACTCCTATGGTGCATATACAACCCTAATAGCTTTTAGATCTAAGTTTCTCTAGTTATACATGCAACACAATTTTACAAAGCATGAAGCCTACAACTAGCATACAATTTGTCTTATGAATCACAAAAGTAAGTTAGAATATTACCTCTTAATTGTAGCTTGTAGATATTGGTCTTTCAAGAGCCTAACACCTCAAATGCGATCCTCAAATGTCTTACAACAAACCAAGAACAAGAGGAGGAACTTGAGAGAAAGGTTTGGAGACACAAAAATCGTCTAGGGCATCTAGGAACGTGTAGTGCCCGATTTTTGGCTTTAGAGGAATACATATATAGTGTAGAATTCCAAGTGTCATAAGCAAATCCTAATTCTTACACTTAAGCCAAACCATTACAAATTAGCCATGGATCATTAGCTTAAACCATATGTCTCATTGATTTACATAATCAATATCCATTAATTTAATGAGTCTCTTTTGATCACTATATTTATTCCAAATTAATTCTTGATCAATACTAATTAAATAATATGATATCTCAATTAATATATTATACTTATACTATATTAATAAATCACATTAACCTCTTTCTCAAATATCCATCCTATCAAATTGTTCTAGAGAGTTGCAACCCAAATGGACCATGCTTATTTCGCGTTAAGTACATACCAATCATAGTTATGGGCATAGACACCTAATCCAACATCTCTATGTGTCTTCTCAAACATGAGCCTAGTGCTTCCATCCAATCGAATACGATCTTGATGGTTTCACTTTTCTCAGTGATATGTCGTTCCATTTTGGTCAGAATGGCTATGATCTTATTGTTTGGTATCATAATGGGTATTTCCAGATCTGCACTTTCTGAGTATTGGAATAACAAGGATTTTAGTATTATCCATATCGTAATATTAACATTCCTTCTTTATGAGGTGGCTGCTTGCGGTGGGGGAAGGCTTTAACCATGTAACATTTGCATTTTTGGTATTTTCCTTTTTCCCTTAACTTAAAAAAAATCTTGCATTTTGGTCCCTGGCCAGTATGCTAGGGGTATGTTGGGCGTATTGGATCGATAACCTAGTCGCGGAAGGTATCCATGTATGCTGGGTGTATGTAGACAGGGCATACGACCATGTGAGACAAACCCTATTTTTTAGGGTTTAACCCATATTTAAACACCTTAAGTTGCTCTGGGACATGATTATTACCAACCTCCACCTCTGCAAACCCTATGAACAAAACCCTAATTACCATTTGAGTCGTTTGAGCTTGGAAGTGATCTTTGAGAGTGCTTTTGGTGATCATGAAGGAATAAGAGGTCTTGGAAGTTGCATTGGTGTGGTTGGAGCTTGTGGATCTATAATCATCATCAACTTAGGAAGATTTTGCAGGTATAAAGATCTTAACTTGATGGTTCATTATGTTATATCCACTTAGGGCTTTTTTTTTCATTTTATGGTCGCTTAAGTCATGCTTGAGAGTATAAGGTACTATAGAAGCTATGGACGATAGATCTGAGCATTTTTGATGTTCCGTATGCAGAAAAAGGAAATCTTGATGTGGTATATTGGACCATGCATGAGTTAGGTGTTGGATATAGTGTCTACGTTCATAACTATATTTTGTATGTACTTGACCCGACCCGACATGGTCCATTTGGGTTGCATGGTATCATGCACTTGGATAGACTAAATGAAAGAAATAAGACACTTATGGTTTATTAATATATTATAAGTTCTAATATATTAATAATAAGAATAATAATATTTAGTTAGTATTGATCAATAATTAATTTAGAATTAATTATGTGATAAAAGAAGACTAATTAAATATATGGGTTGATTGTGTCAATCATCCATAACTTATATAGTGGGCCAAGGCTCCATAGATTATCAAGTTGGGTTAAACCCATAAGATGCTCGATGGATGCTCGATGGGAGTTACATAACCCATGGGTCATGGAAATGAAAGGTCATGACAATTAGGGTTTATATGGTGTAACCCTAATTGTGACACACTATATAATGGTTATTCTATTCACCAAAATCAGCCACTAGAAAGAAAGAGGAGGGAAAAATGATTTTGCAAGTGTTCTTATTCTCTTAGTGTTTATTCCAACTGTAGTTGGTGTTGTGTGAGACATTTGAGGCATCACACTTGAGGTGCTAGGCTCACAAGGTTTCAAAGGAATCCAAGCTATAGAGAGGTACATAATTCTGACTAACTAATTAGAATAAAAGATCCCCATATATGCTAGATAGGATTATGAACCTTGGAAAATCATTTTGCATGTATCTTAGTCAAACATAGATCCAAGGTTTCTAGGGTTGCATGTAGACCATAGGAGTGTTAGAATGCTCATAACCCAAGAGTGGTATCAGAGCCTAAGCTTGTTTGTTTGATACTTGATGCCAAATAGTTGAAAAATGAATTTTTTTTGTTCACTGCACGTATGAACTCGCCGAGTCCATGGGGGGACTCGATGAGTCCATGAAGAAATGCATGCTACTCGTCGTGTTTGTTCATGCACTCGACGAGTAGAGGATGCAGTGTCCAACTTTTCGAGTTTTGCTGCTGGAAATGGACTACAAACATTACCCTAAACTGTTTTTGGTGTTTTAAAACTTGTTTTAGTTGGTGTAGTGTTTATGCTAACCCATTTACAATGGCAATTATCAAAAACTACAAGTTTTATGTAAGTTTGTTATGATTCTTGAAGTTCTTGATAATCATGTTCTTGAACTTATGAATTTAGATGATCATAGGAATTATTTTTAACCTTCATGTTAGTTAATTCTTGATCATTATGTGTTTTAATGGAGTCCATAACTTGTCCTCAAGTTATGGAAAACCAAGAGTCACACTTGAATTAAAACCATTAAAAAAACACAAGAGTTATGAAAATGAAGAGTCTTCATTTTAATATTCTAATAAAATCATAAGTTATGAGAAATGAAAAGTTTTGAAAGTTTACAAAACTTTTCCTCAAGTTTTGGAACAAGTAAAGTCATAATTAAAACTTTAGTTCCAACCCTTAGAATTTTAAATATTAAAATTCAACCCTTATACTTTATAATATTATAAGTGAATAATAATTATATATGTATAAGATAAAAGTCGTTTTACCATTAGTAGGCCTCATTCACAAAGCCGGTCTATAAGGGGGTATAAGGTTGTTGCCTATAAAATGGCAACTTAATAAGTGTCCATTCTTACCCACCACTTCTTTGATCGGTGGAGGGTCATTAGCCGAAAAGGTAGAAAAACGACTATAATTCTCATAATAAGTATTATGAATATACTAAAGTAACTAAACTTTTATTAATTCCCAAATCTTAGTTACTTTATGAAAATGTGAATAAGGTGCTAATCCATGAAATTACACTTTGCACTTTGATTAAGTCGTTAGTGGAGCGTGTGTGGTTAACCGACACACTAACTTGGACTTATCAAGGTAGGCAAAGGGTGACTTAATGTTTATCATAGTATCATTGGAGCGTATGTGGTTAGCCGACACTTCGACTGAGGGGTAATACATTAAGTGTACCAAGTAATTTGCATGGTTACTTCACACCTTGTTTTGTGATCCTCGGCATCCCAGTCACAAAACTTGAAAGGCACACTCGAGATTGAAACATGCCATTGAAAAGTTCAATGAATCTCAAAGAACCTAGGAATTTATAAACCAATTAAAACCTAATAAAATTTATTCCGTGTTATGGTGGAAATTGGTGAATCGTCATTCACCTACCTTCAAATGTTTTATAGCTTGGATTACGACATCCCTCTTCTAAGTTATAAAATATTGAGTTGGGGCCTAGCCTTAATATAGCATTTGGGTGCTTTATTAAGGACAATCCTAAAATATAATATAAACTTATTCTTTCATTTCAGATGTCTTCCAAAAACAATGCTTTTGGCTCAAACCCTATTGGCTCCTTCTCTCTCATGTACCTTTGTGGGAGAGTCATCTTTGATGGATCCAATTTTATGGATTGGATCAGAAACATCAGGATGGTCACTCGCTAGGAGGAAAAAGAATATGTCCTTGATAGGGAGCTGAAGGAGATTGATGAGTCAACTACTACCCCAGAGGAGATTGCTTCATTTCAAGCACATGAAAGGGATGCTACCAAAGTAGCATGTATCATGACTGCCACAATGACAGATGAGCTCCAAAAGTCCTATGAGGACTATTACCCTTTTGAGATGCACGTGGATTGATGGAGCGATACCATCAAAGTGATCGTCAAGATAGGTATGAAATAATCTCCTCCATGATAACCACCCAAATGAAGGACAATGAGTCACTCACGACCCACATGCAAAAAATGCAAAGATTTGTGGATCGCTTGAAGAAACTGAATGTTGACTTTCCTGAGGAGTTAGCAATAGATATCATTTTGCACTACTTACCTTCATGTTATGATCAATTTAGAATGACATACCACATGAATAAGGAAGAAGTTACACTTAGTAAACTTCAAGGACTCTTAAAGACTGCAGAAAGTAGTCTTAAGGGTAAGTCGGGTGTTACTACTCCTCCTACTCCTACTGCGGCTAATGTCTTGGCAATCGGGCATGGCAAAGGTAAGAAGAGAAAGAACCCTTCTAAGGGTACCAAGGGTAAGACCCGTGAAGGCTCCTCTTCAAACAAAACCAAGAAAGGTTTTGTCACTCCTTCTGCTAACCCTAATGAGGTTGAATGCTTCTATTGCCATGAAAAGTCGCACTGGAAGCGAAACTGCCCTAAATACCAACAAGATCTTAAGGATGAGAAAGTAAAACCTAACGATGCAGGTATATACACTATATTGTCTAATAACTCAGCTCATTCTAAGTCTTGGGTCCTAGATACAGGTTGTGGAATTAACATATGTTCTGATCTGCAGGGACTAAGAAGAAGTGAGGATTTGGAGCATGGAAAGATAAACCTAATCATAGCGAATAGGAAAGTTTCACCTGTCACCAAGATTGGATTTTATTCCTTGTTACTAGATAGTGGGTTTACCTTAGACTTGAATAAATGTTGTTATTTGCCAGAAATGGCAAGAAATGTTATTTCCTTTCACGCATTGTACAAACAAGGGTTCACCTTTTATTTTGTTAATAAAAGTGGTGGCATTGATGCTTTCTATAATAGTGTTCTTTATTTTAAAGCATTACCTTGTGATGGTGTGTATGAAATTGTATCTATTGTAGATAACTTAGGAAATAATTTATTGTGTATCGATTCTTCCACTAGCTTAGATAAAGCATCTTTTTGGCATTGTCGTCTTGGACATGTAATCAAGAAACGCATAGGCCAACTCCAAAAGGATGGAGTCTTGGAATCACTCGACCTAAAGTCAAATGATAGTTGTGAATCTTGTCTACTTTGAAAAATGACAGAGTTACCTTTTACTGGCACTTGTGCTAGGGGTGAAGGTTTGTTGGATCTCATACACACAGATGTGTGTGGACCATTCAGAACCACCACTAGAGATGCTAATCGCATTTATGTGACTTTTATTGATGATTTTAGTAGATATGGATATGTCTACTTAATCAAACATAAGTCGGAAACCATTGATAAATTCAAAGAGTTTAAGAAAGAAGTGGAGAATCAGTTGGGCAGGAACATTAAGATGATTCGATCCGATCGAGGTGGTGAGTATCTTAGTACGAAGTTCCTTGACTATGTTAAGGAATGTCGGATAGTCTCACATTTGACACCTTCCAGAACACCATAGTTGAATGGTGTAGCTGAGAGGCTCAATCGAACCTTGTTGGACATGATTCGCTCCATGATGAGTCGAGTTTCGCTACCAATCTCATTTTGGGGGTATGCCTTAGAGACTGCCGCCCATATCCTTAACCTAGTCCCTATAGAGAAGGTTGCCAAAACACGTCAACAAGATGTGGATTGGACAAGTTCCAAATATAGACCACATCAAGGTTTGGGGTTGTGAGGGTTTCGTGAGATGCGAGACTCATGATAAGCTTGAACCCCGAAGCGAAAGGTGTATTTTCATTGGCTACCCATAGAAATCCATTGGTTACATCTTCTACAAACCCAGTAACAATGTGGTCTTTGTAGCAAGAAGAGGAGTCTTTCAAGAAAGATAACTCATAAGCCAAGGAGATAGTGGGAGGCAAGTTGACCTTGAAGGAATTCAAGAGTCAAGCGGTGAAGGAACTTCAAACCCTAGCCCTCAACCTAAGGAGGAAACTCCTGTTGCGCCGACTGAAGAGTCCATACCTCTGAGGCATTCCACCAGAGGTAGGAATGCACCTGAGCATTATTATGGTTTCCATATTACTGTAGAAGGTGATACCCTTATCAGTGATAATACACTGATAAATCTGGAAGAGCCTAGTAGCTACACGGAAGCCATGGAAGGCCCTGAGTCTGCTAAATGGAAAGAGGCTATGGATAGCGAGATACAAACCATGTATGACAATCAAATTTGGAACTTGGTTGACAATGTATCCGGTCGTAAGACAGTAGGATGCAAATGGATCTTCAAGAAGAAGACCGACATGGATGGTAATGTACACACTTATAAGGCACGACTGGTTGCAAAGGGTTATTCTCAAACTTCGAGAGTTGATTATGATGAGTCCTTTGCACCAGTGGTCAAGATTAAGTCTATTAGAGTTCTGTTAGCCATTGCTGCATTTCATGACTATGAAATATGGAAAATGGATGTCAATACCGCTTTCCTTAATGGAAAGTTAGCTTAGGATGTTTACATGGTTTAGCCAGAGGGTTTTCTAAGTACAGAATACCCTAATAGGATGTGTAAGCTTGAAAACTCCATATATGGATTGAAACAAGCACCTCGTAGATAGAATCTTTGCTTCGATGAGAAAGTCAAAGAGTTTGGCTTTTCGAGATGTGAAGATGAATCTTGTATATATGTCAAGGCTAGTGGGAGTATAGTATCCTTTTTGGTACTGTATGTTGATGACATACTGCTCATACGAAATGACATCCAACCTTGCAGGAAGTGAAATCTTGGCTTGGGAAGTGTTTCGCAATGAAAGACCTAAGAGAAGCTGCCTATATCCTCGAGATAAAGATTTTGAGAAACAGGAGTAAAAGACTAATTGGACTTAGTCAAAGTACCTACTTGGACAAAGTGTCGAAGAGGTTTAGTATGGAAGATTCCAAGAAAGGAGATTTACCTATTCAGTGTAATGCCAGACTGAGTAAAACTCATAGCCCGAGTACAGATGAAGAGATAGCTAAGACGAGTCGAGTCCCATATGCTTCCGATGTAGGCTCGGTCATGTATGCTATGACTTGTACTCGTCCTGATGTTGCTTTTGCTTTAAGCATGGTTAGCAGATATCAGAGTAATCCTGGCAAGGCTCACTGGACTGCAGTAAAGAATATTCTCAAGTACCTGCAAAGGACTAGTAACTGGGTCCTTACTCTTGGTGGGAGTGATGACTTGAAAGTAGCAGGGTATAGTGATGTTAGCTTTAAGACTGATAGGGATAATTTCCGCTCTTAGTCGGGCTAGGTCTTTACCCTAAATGGAGGGGAAATTACTTGGAAAAGCAAGATACAGTGGCTGATTCCACTTGTGAATCAGATTATATAGCAGCAAGTGCAGCAGCAAAGGAGCCCATGGAAATTTTCTGTGATAGTGAAAGTGCAGTTGACTTAGCAAATGAACCAAGGGATCACTAAAGATCCAAGCACATCTACAGAAAATATCATTTCATTAGACATCGAATAGAAGAAGGAATCCTCGTGGCAAAGAGGGTATCATCAGATGAGAACCCGGCAGATCCCCTCACGAAGGGACTGAGTAGGGTTAAGCATCTTCAGCATGCTAGGAGCATAGGGCTAAGAGGGGATATTAGTTTTTAGAAGTTAGATAATTATGAAATATGTAAAATGTAATTGACATTTGATGATAAATAAAAGTTGTTATTTATGAGTAAAGTGTTGCTATCTCTTGTCAATCATTTACTAGCATTTCTTTTTGCATGTTTTGACTTCCAGAATAATTATGTTATGGTATATATATCATATTATTCAAATTCCCCACAGTCAATCATATGTTGGAAGTACATATGAATCGAGACTGTCATGGGTTGGTTTGTAGAGGTCCAAGATGTTGGACAAAGGGGGCTAAAACATTCATGAGTGCTCACAAGTTCTGAGTATTGGATTCAACCGACTCTCACTGGTATCACTTCAAGGAATTTATCTCGAGTGATCGTGAGATGGTAATATCATATAAGTCTTCAAACCTAGACATATGATTTGTTACCTATGAGTTGGTTATGCACTGATTATACGAAAACGCATTGGTAACTCGATGTTATAAAACGTACCTTTGTGAGTAATTCAACAAGTAGTAGAGCAAAAAATATGAGTCGAAGTTTATCTGTTCCTTCTTGGATTAGAAGCGATATCTGGGCCCCTCGATGATTTTGTTTTGACCCATGTACTGGGCCCGGTCAGAACTAAATTGATGTGTTCAATTAAGTTCTATGTCAAACAAATCGGAAATCAGGAAACAACTGCTAGAGAATAGAAAGACATTGTACCATGTGTTTCTCCGGCTAATATCTAGAATAGAGGATTATATGATCACTTATCTAAAATGGCACTCCATCATCTTCTTAGTTCCCATAGACCTTGAAAGAGCTACGATTGTTGATCAGTTCCTGAAGTCATACTTGCAACTATAGTTATTAGACTTATCAAAGTGGGAGACTGTTGGATATAGTGTCTAAGTCCATAACTATATTTGGTATGTACTTGACCCGACCCGACATGGTCCATTTGGGTTGCATGGCATCATGCACTTGGATAGACTAAATGAGAGAAATAAGACACTTATGGTTTATCAATATATTATAAGTTCTAATATATTAATAATAAGAATAATAATATTTAGTTAGTATTGATCAATAATTAATTTAGAATTAATTATGTGATCAAGAGAAGACTAATTAAATATATGGGTTGATTGTGTCAATCATCCATAACTTATATAGTGGGCCAAGGCTCCATGTATTATCAAGTTAAGTTCAACCCATAAGATGCTCCATGGATGCTCCATGGGAGTTACATAACCCATGGGTCATGGAAATGAAAGGTCATGACAATTAGGGTTTACATGGTGTAACCCTAATTGTGACACACTGTATAAAGCTTATTCTATTCACCAAAATCGGTCACTAGAAAGAAAGAGGAGGGCAAACCGAGTTTGTAAGTGTTCTTATTCTCTTAGAGTTTATTCCAAGTGTACTTGGTGTTGTGTGAGACATTTGAGGCATCACACTTGAGGAGCTAGGCTCACAAGGTTTCAAAGGAATCCAAGCTACAAAGAGGTATGTAATTCTTACTAACTAATTAGAATAAAAGATCCCCATGTATGCTATATAGGGTTATGAACCTTGGAAAATCATTTTGCATGTATCTTAGTCAAACATAGATCCAAGGTTTCCAGGGTTGCATGTACACCATAGCAGTGTTAGAACGCTCATAACCCAACGTTAGGGTCCTTATTATGAGATTTACTGGTCAAAGACAAGTATCAGATGCCATTAAGACATGCAAATGAGTAAAGCTACCAACTTTACGTGTTACGACATCATTTAGGATTAGATTTGAGAAATAAACTTAGTGGCTTAGCCAATTAACACTTAATGGAAAGTTTAGATTTATGTGGAGTAACTTGGGTGTACCCAGCACGTACGCAACACGTATAGGCCAAAGGTGGCATACGTTGAGCGTAAGTCTGAATACATTGGGTGTGATCAACAGCTATTGACTTTCGTTGAATTTTGTGATACGGGTCATATTTTGACTATTAGGGTTTTGGGGCTTGTTGGGCCACTAGTCTTTCTCACTTTGGGCCATTCTTGTGATTTGGGACTTCTTAGATTTGGGCCCATAATGAACTTTAGCTATAATGTAAGAATTTGGGCCATATTGGGCTTTTGATGCTAGAGGGTTGGGTCTCGGTTATAGGACCAAGTAAGGAAACAGTAAAATGGCCTTTTACCCTGGTGTTGGACAAATGAGCTAGATTCCCAGTTATGGTTTAGGGTGCACTTATTAATTGGGGTTTTATTTGAATGATTAGCACGAGGATTTTCCAGTTCTGCAACCTGATCATTTGTTTGACGGACAGCAGAGTGAGGTGAGTTTTCTCAATATACTATAAGAAATTAGGATATGTTATGTGCTTGTAGTCTTTTTGACTCCTACTGTATGTGTTATATGTCTATTTGCTTGTTTGTTATATTTAAGTGGGATGAAATAGACTTGGCATATCCTTGAGCTGGCATATAAATTGAAATAGACTCCATGGTGAAATAGACCCGACACAGCCTTGAGCTGGCATACGAGTTGAAATAATCTCAAAGGTGAAATAGACCCGACACAGCCTTGGGTTGGCAGATATATATGGTATGAAGTATTTTAGGGGACTCATTAAGCATTATGCTTACGTTTTTTCAGTTTATGTTGCAGGTACTTTCAGATCGAAGGGGATGAGTTCGGGTTGATCACATTGCACACACACCATGATTTCCGCCTTACTTAACTCTAATGTATTTTGGGATGTTTGATTGGCATACTCTTTTTTTCCTTTATGGTTTTATAAACATGTTTGATTGAGGATTTTATTATTATGAAAATGTAAGTTTTGGTCTTAAAATTTAGGATGTTACAAGTTGGTATTAGAGCCTTGGTTTGAGGGATTCAAGCATACTCTCAGGTATATCTGAAATCAAACCGAGGATTTAGCTTATCTCTCATAAAAAGAAATGTTTTATAAAAAAAAGTTTTTCTAATAAAATAAAGCGGTGTGGTGCATGCAATCGACCGAGCTCAAGTAGATTTTCCTAAAGTACTCGTACATGTTTTGCGTTATGCCTTGATTTGTGAATCTGTGAATCACATGCCAGATTAGAGCTAATGATCTGCTTAGGATTGCATGATAGATAGCTAGGAGAGATGCCTTTATGTGCCTACTGTAAGAGTTTGTTTACTTGCATGCTAGTACTGATTAGTCAGTCATAGGATGGCTTGTTTAGGTTATGCTTGATTTCGATTAATTGATGCTCGAATGTTGCTTGCTCTGTGCTTTTTAGGAGTTCCCATTAACATCAGCTAAATAGTAAGCAAATATGTTAAGTTATATATTATTAAGATTAGATATTTAACTCTATTGTAAAGCTCTTGTTTGAGTCCAATAGTTATAGCCTGAGACCATTTATACGACGAATTATCTGGTGTCGGTAGTATATATTTCTATTCGTAAGCTAGTTAGAGGGTGTTAGGGAGTTCCTCATATAGCTGATTGCGAAGAGTAGTGTAAGGGTAGCCTTAGGAAAAACCCAGGAGGTGATTTGGTGTTTAGAACCTTGTTTTATTGAGGATTGTTTAGATTGATAAGGGAGTGACTTGGAGGACTCAGGGAAATCCTTGAGGAAAGTACGGATGGAGGTGGAATTTAATATGGGGTAATACCACTGGAAGCAGAGGATCTGTACTCGAGTCAAGGAAAGCCTCGATGAAACCAGGAAGCATGTGGAGTATAGGATACCTCGATATATATACGTTCTAATGGTTTGAGTGGCGTATTTTCAGTATGGTGGTCACTGAAGGACGTTCTGGTACAGGCTCTGGTGCCGGTGATGGTTTGGGATTGGGCTCTCGAGCCGGTTTTATGGATGATCAGATGCGAGAGTTCATTTCAGTAGAGATTACATGTATTATTCTTGAGCTGACTTCTGTGATATTTGGCACGGTCAATGAGGGTATTCTGGAGATTTTGGATAATTGCTTGGGCGCTTTTTGTTCTAATTGCTTGGGCACATTTTATTCTGAGATTGTGGCGATGGTGGGAGCCCACTCTTTGACTCTCCGAGAGTTTCGGGCATGCGAGATTTCGGTGTTCTTTTGGAAGAAGGACCTGATTGCGAGCAGGCATTGGTTAGCAGACATCGGGAACACCTTCTGATCTAGCATTTGTCCTAAGGAGGCAAAGGCCAGACTAGTGTCATGTCTTCTGAAAGACAGAGCTCGAGACTGGTTGGAGAGGTTGAAGACGCCTTGGGAGGCGAGGTGGATGAGTTGATGACTTGGGAGGATTTTCTAATGAGGTTTCGATCTGAGTTTGAACCAGTAATTTAGGTCTAACAGTTTGCGAGGGAGTTCCAGGACCTTCACCAGACTACTAAGATAGTGGCATATATCACTTCTATCTTCCGTGAGAGGGCATTAGTGGATCCGCATTATTTTGCAGACGAGGAGATGAAGAAGGTGAGATACCACGAGATGTTGCGGAGCAATATCAGGTAGTTTGTGAGCTGATCCAGTTGTAAGACACTTGATGAAATGATAGCATGATCCAGAGATATGGAGATTGACTTGGAGATGTAGAGGAAGAGGAAGCTGGATTAGGTTAAGAGTTTACAGGGTTCGGGAAAAAGGCCCAAGGTTTTTTATTCGAGATCAAGAGGCCAGCAGGGTTGGGGCCGCTATGGAAAGTGCGGTAAGACATGACGGACCTTCCAGGGGTGGTGGTTCAGCGTGCTATAAGTGCAACAAGACTAGGCACTTTAGTCAGGATTTCATAGTCATTACCCAGGGATGAAGTCTAATTTGCTTTCATTGCAATCGGAGGAGCCTTAAAAAGGTCGATTGTCGGAGTCTAGCCGCAACAGGACTAGTTGCAGCACCCACTCTGATGACTTTGAGGAACACGGATGGTCTCTACGGCAAGGCAGATGCGCCTGTTATGAGAAGTAGGGCTTTCAGTTGAAAGCCAAGGAGGCTCACGTAGGACCTGATGTGGTGGCGAGTATATATCTTCGCCTTATCTCTTTATTTATCCTAATTTTTCTTCTTATATATATATGTGTTTTTTTAGGATCGTTCCTTGTGAACGGTATCTCTGCTTTGGTATTGTTTGAATCAGGATCTACCCGATCCATTATATCACTTGCGCTCAGCAAGAAGTTTGTCGATAATCCGGGGGAGCTGGATTGCCCAATAATGATTGATATTGCTGATGAACGTCATGTGCGGGTATCGAGGGTTGATCAGGGTTGTGTCTTGGAGTTGCTCACTAAGTGGTATCTGATTGATTTCCTTCATATTCCCTACGTGAGGGCAAGGTTATTGTGCGGATGGATTGGTGGAGTCCCAATGGGTAAATGATTTATTGTAAGCAACAGTTGGTGCATATCCAAGCCCTAAGTGGGGGACAATTCGTAATTTGGGGAGAGGGTGTTTAACGCGGGTCGGTTTTATGTTGAGCAGCTAGGGTCGGCGCTATCTTCATCGTGGTCTCCATCTGAGATTGGGAGTTTCCTTGGATTGACAGGTTATTATCGGAGGTTCATTCAACATTTCTCCAAGATAGTGGTTCCTTTGACTTGGTTAACAGATAAGGCTGTCAAGTTTCATTAGGGGCCTACGCATCAGGCAACATTTGAGACTCTGAGGCAACGATTATGCGAGCCTCCGATTTTGACCCTGCTGGAGGGTGTTGAGGATTTTTTTGTATAGTATGATGCGTCGATCATAGGTTTGGGAGCAATGTTGATGCAGTGGAATCATATTATTGCTTACGCATCAAAGTAGCTGAAGCCTCATGATGCGAGTTACGCTACGCATGATTTGGAGTTATAGGATGTGGTGTTTGATGGGGTTTGAGCATTATAACATCCATATAATGCAAATACAACCCTAATGCTGTGGATCTAAGTTTTCTCTAGTTATACATGAAATAAACAATTTTCAAAATCATGAAGCCTAAACTAGCATACAACTTTATATATGAATCATAAAAACTAGTTATAAGATTACCTTTTCTTGTATCTTTTTGTATTTGGCCTTTAAGAGCTTAGCACCTCAAGTGGGATGCCTCAAATGTTTCACAAAACACCACCAAGAATTAGAGAACTTTAGAGAGAGGTTAGAGGCACTCAAGAATCAGCTATAATGTCTCTAAGATGACTAGTTTCCACATTCTAGGCCAAGAGGTTACATATATATAATGTAGAATTGCAAGGGTTATGTGCAAACCCTAATTCTTTCACTTGGGCTTGTAATCGACTAACACTATATGGATACAGACATAAGCTTAGCCCATCACTAATCAATCATGGATTACTAGGCCAACCTATATATATATATATATATATATATATATATATATATATATATATATATATATATATATATATATATATATATAGTTTCCACATTCTAGGCCAAGAGGTTACATATATATAATGTAGAATTGCAAGGGTTATGTGCAAACCCTAATTCTTTCACTTGGGCTTGTAATCGACTAACACTATATGAATACACACATAAGCTTAGCCCATCACTAATCAATCATGGATTACTAGGCCAACCTATATATATATATATATATATATATATATATATATATATATATATATATATATATATATATATATATATATATATCATTGATTTACACAATCAGCCCCTGTAAATTTTTTTAGTCACTTTTGATCACTAAATTAATTTTAAATTCATTCTTGATCAATACTAACTAAATAATATGATTCCTCAATGAATATATTATACTTATACTATATTAATAAATCATAAATATCCTCTTTCTCAAAAATTCATCCTATCATATTGTTTTGGTAAATGAACCCCAAAATGGACCATGCTACTCTTGGGTCAAATACATACAAATTATAATTTTGGGCTTAGACACCTAATCCAACAGTCTCCCACTTGGATAAGTCTGATAACTATAACTGCAAGTACGACATAAAAACGGACTAGCAATCGTAGCTCTTAAAAGCCATTGTCAAACTTTGATGCGCCATTTTAGATAAGGGATCATATATTCCTATTTTCTTCAATATATCGTGCGAGCAAATACATGGAAGATAATCATACTTATTGTCCAGAAGTTTGTTTCCCGATTTCTGATTTGTTTGTCATAGAAATTAAATGAACACGTCAATTGAGTCCTGATCGGTGCCGACACATAAGTCAAAACAAAATCATCGAGGGGCCCAAGATATCACTTTTAACCCTCCAAGCATTAAAACGAACAGATAAAATTCTACTTATATGCTTGTAATAACTACTCGTTAAATCATATACAATACCACATTTTATAACATCAAGTTACTGATGTATTTTCGCACTATCAATGTACAACCAACCCATAGTCAACAACTCATACATCTCGGTTTGAAGACTATACGATTTTATTTTCTCACAATCACTCATGATAAATTCCATGAAGTGATTCATGTGAGCGTGGGTTAGATCTAATACTCAGATCTTATGAGCACAAATGAATGTGGTAGCAACTGATGGGTTTTGAGCATTCTAACACTTCCTAAGTGTACATGCAACCCTAATAACCTTGGATCCATGTTTGTCTAATTATCATGCAAAGTTGAATTCCAAGGTTATATTCCTATCTAGCATACATGGGGAACAATTTTTAACTTGAATGAAATATAGAATAACTTACCTTGTTGTTGCTTATGATCCTTGAAACCTTGTGAGCCTAGCACCCCAAGTGTGATGCCTCAAATGCTTCACACAACACCAAATGCTTTTGGGAAGACTTTTGAGAGAATACACACTTCTTGAAATCGGCCTAGCCCTCTAGGGTTACACCATGTAAACCCTAATGTGTCATGACTCTTCATTTCCATGACCCATGGGTTTGTAACTCCCATGGAGCATCCATGGAGCATCCTATGGGTGGAACCCAACTTGATAATCCATGGAGCCTCTTAGTCCACTATACAAGATATGAATGATTTACATAATCAACCCATATATTTAATTAGTGATCTTTTGATCACTTAATTAATTCTAAATTAATTCTTGATCAAACTAATCAAATAATATTATTAATATCTTAGAACTTATAATATATTAATAATCTCCAAGTGTTATTTCTCTCATTTAGTCTATTTAATTGCATGGTGCCATGCAACCCAAATGGACCATGCCGGGTCGGGTCAAGTACTGACCAGAAATAGTTATGGACTTAGACACCTTATCCAACAGTCTCCCACTTGGATAAGTCTAATAACTATAACTCCAGTACTTCAGGAACCGACCGGAAATCGTAGCTCTTTCATGGTCTCTCGGAACTGAGAAGATGTTGACATGTCATTTATGATAAGTGATCATATAATCCTCTGTTCTAGATATCAGCCGGACAAATACATGGAACAATTTCTTACTTATTGTCCAGTAGTTTGTTTCCCGATTTCGGATTTGTTTGACAAAGAACTTAATTGAACACATCAACTTAGTTCTGACCGGGCCCGATACATAGGTCAAAAAAAATCATCGAGGGGCCCAGATATCAGCTTCTAATCCAAGAAGGAACAAATAAACTTCGACTCATATGTTTGTTCTACCACTCATTGAATTATACACAAAAGCACGTTTTATAACATCGAGTTACCAATGCGTTTTCGTACAATCAATGCATAACCAACTTGTAAGTAACAAATCATATCTCTAGGTTTGAAGACTTATATGATATTACCGTCTCACGATCACTCGAGATAAATTCCATGAAGTGATTCCGGTGAGCGTGGGTTGAATCCAATGCCCAGAACTTATGAGCACTCATGATTGTTGTAGCCTTGTCCAACACCGTAGACCTCTGCAACCAATCATGACAGTCTTGATTCATACCTACTTCCGACATATGATCGAATGTGGAGGTTTGAATAATATGTTATACCAAACAAAATTATTCTGGAAGTCAAAACATGCAAAAGAAATATAGTAAACGATCGACAAGAGATAGCAACACTTTACTCATAAATAAAACACCTTTTATTCATCATCTAATGTCAATTACACTTTACAAATTTCGAGGTAATCTAACTACTAAATCTACTATCATCCTTCAGCCCTATGCTCCGAGCATGCTGGAGATGCTTAACCCGAGTCAGTCCCTTCGTGAGGGGATCTGCTGGGTTCACATCCGATGATACCCTCTTTCCCACGAGGAGTCCTTCTTCTATTCGATGTCTGATAAAATGGTATTTTCTTTCAATGTGTCTGGATCTCCCGTGATCCCTTGGTTCCTTGGCTAAGGCAACAACGCTTTCACTATCACAGAAAATTTCCATTGACTCTTTAGTAGGTGGCACAACTCCAAGGTCTCCAATGAAGTTCTTCAGCCATATCGCCTCCTTTGCCGCCTCGCTAGCTGCAATATACTTTGATTCACAAGTTGAATCAGCCACTGTCTCTTGCTTGGAACTCTTCCAAGAAATTGCTCCACCGTTTAGGGTAAAGACCCAGCCCGACTGAGAGCGGAAATTATCCCTATCAGTCTGGAAGCTAGCATCACTATACCCTACAACTCTCAACTCATTACCCCCACCGAGGGTAAGGACCCAGTCCTTAGTCCTCCGTAGGTACTTGAGGATATTCTTTACTGCCGTCCAGTGTGCCTTGCCAGGGTTCCCCTGATACCTGCTAACCATGCTCAGGGCAAAGGCTACATCAGGTCGAGTACACGTCATAGCATACATGATCGATCCTGCAGCCGAAGCATAAGGTATTCGACTCATTTCTGCTATCTCAGCCTCAGTGCTAGGGCTTTGTGTCTTACTCAATCTGGCGTTACTCTGGATGGGTAACTCTCCTTTCTTGGAGTCCTGCATGCTGAATCTCTTCAGCACCTTATCCAAGTAGGTACTCTGACTAAGTCCAATTAGTCTTTTACTCCGATCTCTAAAGATCCTTATCCCTAGAATATAGGCAGCTTCTCTTAGGTCCTTCATAGAGAAACACTTCCCGAGCCAGGACTTAACTTCCTGCAGAGTTGGGATGTCATTTCCTATGAGTAGTATGTCATCCACATACAATACCAAAAAGCTAACTATACTCCCACTAGCCTTGACATACACGCAAGGTTCATCTTCACTCCTAGAAAAGCCAAATTCCTTGACCTTTTCATCAAGGCAAAGATTCCATCTGCGAGGTGCTTGCTTTAATCCATAAATGGATTTCTCAAGCTTACACACTCTATTAGGGTACTCGTTGCTGACAAAACCCTCTGGCTGACTCATGTAAACATCTTCAGCCAACTTTCCATTAAGGAAAGCGGTTTTGACATCCATTTGCCATATTTCATAGTCATGAAATACAGCTATGGCTAGCAGAACCCTAATAGACTTAATCTTGGCTACTGGAGAAAAGGTCTAATCATAGTCCACTCCAGGAATTTGAGAGAAGCCCTTTGCAACCAGTCGAGCCTTATAAGTGTGTACTTTACCATCCATGCCGGTCTTCTTCTTGAAGATCCATTTGCACCCTACTGTCTTACAACCTGGTACATTCTCAACCAAGTTCCAAACTTGATTGTCATACATGGACTATATCTCCCTGTCCATTGCCTCTTTCCACTTGGCTGACTCAGGGCCTGCCATGGCTTCCGCATAACTGTTAGGTTCATCCAGACATATCAGTGTCTCATCACTGATAAGTGTATCACCTTCTGCAGTAATATGGAATCCATAGTAATGCTCAGGAGCATTCCTAACCCTTGTGGAATGCCTCAGAGGTACAGACTTGTCAATTAGCTCAATAGGAGTTTCCTCCTCAAGTTGAGTGCTAGGGTTCGAAGTTGCTTCACCGCTTGACTCTTGAATTTCTTCAAGATCAACTTGCCTCCCACTGTTTCCTTGGCTTATGAACTCTCTCACTCTCTAAAGAAATCCCTCCTAGCTACAAATACCAAATTTTCACTAGGTCTGTAGAAGAGGTAACCAAAGGATTGTTGTGGGTAGCCGATGAAAATACACCTCTCGCTTCGAGGTTCGAGCTTATCATGAGTCTCACGTCTCACGAAACCTTCGCATCCCCAAATCTTGATGTGGTCTAGTTTAGGTACTTTACCAGTCCACATCTCGTGAGGAGTTTTGGCAACATTCTTTGTAGGGACTAGATTAAGGATATGGGCGGCAGTCTCTAAGGCATACCCTTAAAATGAGATTGGTAGCAAAGCTCGACTCATCATGGAACGAACCATATCCAACAAGGTTCAATTACGCCTCTCAGCCACACCATTCAACTGTGGTGTTCTGGGAGGTGTCAATTGTGAGACTATCCCACATTACCTTAGATAGTCAAGGAACTCTGAACTATGATACTCACCACCACGATCGGATCGAAGCATCATAATGTTCCTGCCCAATTGATTCTCGACTTCCTGTTTAAATTCCTTAAACTTTTCGAAAGTCTCTGACTTATGCTTGATCAAGTAGACATATCCATATCTACTGTAATCATCAGTAAAAGTCAAATAATAACGATTAGCATCCCTTGTGGCATGTTTGAATGGTCCACACACATCCGTGTGTACAAGGTCCAACAAACCTTCACCCCTCTCACACGAACCTGTGAAGGGTGACTTTGTCATTTTTCCAAGTAAGCATGATTCGCAACTATCATCTGACTTTAGGTCAAATGACTCCAAGACTGCATCCTTTTGGAGTTGGCCTATGCATTTCTTGCTTATATGTCCAAGATGACAATGCCATAATGATGCTTTATCCAAGTTATTATTAACAGAATCAATACACAATACATTATTTCCTAAGTTATCAACCACAGATAATGTTTCATACATGCCATCACAAGGTAATGCTTTAAAATAAAAAAACATTATTAAAGAAAGCATTAATCGAACCAACTTCATTATTAAATGAAAAAGGTGAAACCTTGTTTATACAATGCATGAAAGGAAATAATATTTCTTGCCATTTCTGGCGAATAACAACACTTATTCAAATCTAAACTAAACCCACTACATAGCGATAAAGTATAAACTCCAATCTTGGTGACAGGTAAAGCTTTCCTATTCCCCATGATTAAGTTTATTCTTCCTTGCTCCACATTCTCACTTCTTCTTAGTCCCTGCAAGTCACAACAAATATGAATACCACAACCGGTATCAAGGACCCATGATTTAGAATGGGGTGAGTTATTAGAAATGATAGTGTAAATACCTGCATGGTTGGGTTTAACTTTCCCATCCTTCACATCTTGCTGGTATTTTGGGCAGTTCCGCTTCCAATGTGATTTTTCATGGCAATAGAAGCATTCAGCCTCTTTTGGGCCAGAAGATGGAGTGACGAAACCTTTCTTGGTTCCACTTGAAGAAGAGCCATCAAGGGTCCGAGCCTTGGTACCCTTTGAAGAGCTCTTTCTCTTCTTCCCTCAACTTTTCCTGATTACCAAAACCGGAGTGGAGTTTGGAGTAGGAGTGTTAACAACCGACTTCCCCTTAAGACCTGTTTCTGCGGTCTTGAGAAGTCCCTGAAGTTTGCTTAGTGTGACGTCTTCCTTATTCATGTGATGTGTCATGCGGAATTGATCATAGCACGATGGTAAGGAGTGCAAAATGATATCTATTGCAAGCTCCTTAGGGAAGTTCACATTAAGCTTCAGCAATCGATCCACATACCTTTGCATTTTCTGTATGTGGCTCGTGACGGATTCCCCATCCTTCATCATGGTTGTTATCATGGAGCAGATGATTTCATACCTCTCTTGTCGTACACTTTGATGGTATCTTTCCATCAGATCTTGGTGCATTTCATAAGGGTAGAAATCCTCATAGGACTTTTGGAGTTCTACTCTCATCATGGCCATCATGATGCATCCCACTTTGGTAGCATCCCTTTCATGTTCCTGAAAGTCAGCGATCTCCTGGGGAGTTGCAGCGGTCTCATCAATATCCTTAAGCTCCTTGTCAAGGACATATTCTTTGTCCTCGTAGCGGGTAAACATCCTGATGTTTCTGATACACTCATTGAAGTTGGATCCATCAAAAGTGACTTTCCCACACAAGTTCGGGTAAAGGATCCATTAGGATTAGATCTAGAAGCAACATTGTTTGAAGACATCTAAAGGAAGAGGACAAGATTAGTTTAGATATTAAGAGAGTCCTTAATAAAACACCCAAATGTAATATTAAGGCTAGGATCCAATCACAATATATTATAACTTAGAAGAGGTATGTCGTAATCCAAGCTATAACATATTTGAAACGTAGGTGAATGACGATTCACCAATTTCCACCACGAAAACCGAAATATTAAATATTAGGTTTTTGATTGGTTCTTAGAAATTCCTAGATTCTTTGAGATTCAATGAACTTTTCAAAGGCATGTTTCAATCTCGAGTGTGCCCTCTAAGTTTTGTGACTGGGATACCGAGGATCACAAAACGAGGTGTGAAGTAACCATGCAAATCACTTGGTACCCTTAAAGTTTATCACTTAATCGATGTGTCGGTAAACCACACACGCTACACCGATACTGTAATAAACCTTAATTCACCCTTTACCTACCTTGTTAAGTCCAAGTTAGTGTGTCGGTTAACCACACACGCTCCACCAACGACTTAAACAAAGTGTAAAGTGTAATTTCATGGATTAGCACCTTATTCACATTTTTCCTAAAGTAACTAAGATTGAGAATTTAATAAAACATTTATTTACTTTATAATATTCATCATACTTTTAATGAGAATTTATAAGTCCTTGTCCTACCCGTTCGGCTAACGACCCTCCACCAGTCAAGCAAGCGGCGGGTGAGAGTGGACACCCATTAAGTTGCCATTTTATAGGCAACAACCTTATACCCATCTTATCGACCGACTTCGTGAATGAGGCGTACTAGTGGTAACACAACTTTGATCTTATACATACATATATATATATATATATATATATATATATATATATATATATATATATATATTATTAACTTGTAATGTTATAAGTATAAGGGTAGAATTTTAACTTTTAAAATTCTAAGGGTTGGAACTAAAGTTTTAGCATGACTTTACTTGTTCCAAAACTTGAGGGCAAGTTTTGTAAACTTTCAAAACTTTTCATTTCTTGTAACTTATGAGTTTAATAGAGTAATAAAAATGAAGACTCTTCATTTTTCTAACTCTTGAGTTCTTTTAATGGTTTTAATTCAAGTGACTTTTGGTTTCCCACAACTTGAGGACAAGTTATGAACTCCAATAAAACATATTATGATCAAGAATTAAACTACCACATAGGTTACAAATAATTCCTATGATCATCTAAACATCATAAGATCAAGAACATGAACATGAATACTTTCATGAATCAAAATTACACTTAAAACTTTGTAATTTTGATAACTAGTTGTTGTAAATGGATTAGCAAAGACATTACACCATCTAAAATAAATTTTTAAGTACCAAAACAGTTTAGGGTAATGTTTCTAGTCCATTTCCAGCAACTAAAGTCGAAAATCTGCACTCTGTGGCTCCTACTCGCCGAGTGCATGAACCTACTCGACGAGTAGGTTGAAGATACAAGTGAACTCGGTGAGTCTCCCCATGGACTCGGTGAGTTCATCAGGAAGACAGCAAGTTTTTCGACTTTTTTCAACTTTTAAGCACAAATAACAAACAAACAAGCCTAGGCTCTGATACCACTGATGGGTTTTGAGCATTCTAACACTTCCTAAGTGTACATGCAACCCTAATAACCTTGAATCTATGTTTGTCTAATTATCATGCAAAGTTGAATTCCAAGGTTATATTCCTATCTAGCATACATGGGTAACAATTTTTAACTTGAATGAAAGATAGAATAACTTACCTTGTTGTTGCTTATGATCCTTGAAACCTTGTGAGCCTAGCACCCCAAGTGTGATGCCTAAAATGCTTCACACAACACCAAATGCTCTTGGAAAGACTTTTGAGAGAATACACACTTCTTGAAATCGGCCTAACTCTCTTGTTTCATATGTGTAGCCGATTTTGGTAGAGAATGGGATTCTTATATAGTGTTGACACATCTAGGGTTACACCATGTAAACCCAAATGTGTCATGACTCTTCATTTCCATGACCCATAGGTTTGTAACTCCCATGGAGCATCCATGGAGCCTCCTATGGGTGGAACCCAACTTGATAATCCATGGAGCCCCTTAGCCCACTATACAAGATATGAATGATTTACATAATCAACCCATATATTTAATTAGTTATCTTTTGATCACTTAATTAATTCTAAATTAATTCTTGATCAAACTAATCAAATAATATTATTAATATATTAGAACTTATAATATATTAATAATCTCCAAGTGTTATTTCTCTCATTTAGTCTATTTAATTTCATGGTGCCATGCAACCCAAATGGACCATGCCGGGTCGGGTCAAGTACTGACCAGAAATAATTATGGACTTAGACACCGTATCCAACAGCAACCTATTGCTATGTCTAAACACTTTAGACAATCTACAAGCCAAATTCATGATAGTCTTGCCTCAATAGCTACTTCCAAAGTATGATCGACTTTGAATAGTTTAAATAAACTTATTATTCTTGAAGTCAAAACATGCAAAATGAAACCATAGTAAACAATTGACACAAGATAGTAACTTTACTCATAAATAAAATTCCTTTTAGTTAATCATCAAATGTCAATTACATTTTATCTATTACAAGGTTCTAGGCAACTATCTAATCATTAAAACTAGTATCGTCCTTCAGCCCAATGCTCATCGTATGCTGCAAATGCTTAACCCTACTCAGTCACTTCGTAAGGGGAACTGTTGCGTTCTCCTATGATGATACCCTCTTTTCTATGTGGAGTGCTTCTTTATCCGATGTCTTATGAAGTGATATTTATTGTCGATGTGTCTGGATCTGCCATGATCCCTCGGTTCCTTAGCTAAGGCAACCGCATTCTCGCTGTCATAGAAAATCCCCATAGGCTCCTTTATAGCTAGTACAACTCCAATATATCTGATGAAGTTCTTCAGCCACATTGCCTCCTTCGACGGTTCGCAGGCTGCTATGTACTCTGATTCACATGTTGAATCAATTATAATCTCCTGTTTGGAACTTTCTATGTTATTGTTCCTCCCTTCAGGGTAAATACCCAGCCCGACTAGGAGCGGAAATTATCTCTGTCGGTCTGAAAGTTGGCGTTACTATACCTTGTCACTCTCAAGTCATCACACCCATTGAGGGTATGTTCCTAATCCTTAGTCATCCACTGGTACTTAAGAATTTTCTGTACCGCAGTCCAATGAGCTTTACCAAGATTCCCTTGGTATCTGCTGACTATGCTCAAAGCAAAGGTTACATCAAGGCGAGTACAAGTCATACCATACATGATCGAGCCAACTGCGAAAGCATATGGTACTTAACTCGTCTTTGCTATCTCGGCCTCTATACTTGGAATCTAAGTCTTATACAACTTGGTATTGCTTTGGATAGGTATGTCACCTTTCTTGGAATTCTCCATGTTGAAATGCTTTAACACCTTATCTAAGTAGGTACTGTCACACCCCAAAACCAAGAACGGCAGAAACGTTCTGGGGCGGAGGACGTCATGTATAGTATCACAACACAGTAAATGTAAATAAGCAAACAACATCATCCATTGCATTAAATATATAATTTTAATACAAGTGTGTTCTGTACAGTTATAGACACCAAAATAATGAAACACAAAATAATATGAGATGAGTCTTGAATGCACTCCATTCTTCTCAAAAGCTAGCCTCGGTACCTGTCTACTGATGACCTGAGAATACAATTTATTTTGAAAGAGTTTATCAGCATAAAGCTGGTGAGTTCATAAGTATTTTAGTGTCAATGTTTCTTGTAAAAACGTTTGGACCTGTCTCAATGTATAGGTTTGTAAAAATGTAAGCAAATGTTTGAAAGTGTTTGTAAAAGTTTGAATCTCTCAGAAAATCCTATATTTTCTATAAAAGTAACCTTCTATCAAGGCTAAACTGTTTTGTAAACTTGTCTGTTGTAAAAGTGTATAATTACCCAAGTATAACTATCATTTGTTAAAAATATAGTTTGTACACTAATGCTTAAGTGAGATTATCACTAAAATATGTAATGGGTAAATCATTATAGTACTGTAACTTTGTATAATAAGACTACTGCTGTACTAAATACTACTACCTTAAACCGGATTTATATTAAGGCATAATGTGATAAATTGCACCATGCTATCGACTGGTAACAACGACATAATGAATGGTCGTAATAAAAGAAATGACGTTTGGCACCCGCAGACCTGCAGGTCCGGCTGTAGCTAGCAGCAAGGTGTAGGATAGTCAATCCAGTATAGATCTATACGCAAACTCACGCTCTCCCTCCAAGAGAATTCTGGCTACAACTCGGGCCATGACATTTAAGGCATGCCCGATACAGTGGATCACAATTATTACGTATTTATGTATATGTATTATTTCTCGTATACCTGTATATGTATTGTTTCTCGTATATCTGTATATGTATTGTTTCTAGTATATCTGTATATGTATTGTTTCTCGTATATCTGTATATGTATTGTTTCTAGTATATCTGTATATGTATTGTTTCTAGTATATCAGTATATGTATTGTTTCTAGTATATCTGTATATGTATTGTTTCTAGTATATCTGTATATGTATTGTTTCTAGTATAACTGTATATGTATTGTTTCTAGTATATCTGTATATGTATTGTCCTGCGTTACCCCGATGGTAACCAGCTAATGATGTACTGATGAGTATGAATATGTAAGTACTTTTATGTCTATACATGTATATATTATATATAAGTAATATGGAAACGACCTTCGGATGGTCACCCGAAATCCCACTAGACCACATCCAAATCGAGGAGAAGGAAATAGGGCGGATGGCATTCCTAAGCCTTTTGAACATTATTTATATATCTATACATATATGGGCATGCAATTGTATATATAAAGCATAAATAAGTTTTCATAAAACATTTTGAAGCATAAATATAATTTCAAGAGAAGATCGACTTGATGTCGATCTGTAAAACAATTTAAAGGCATAAGTAAATAAAACAGTTCAAGTATAAGAAGCATTTGTTTAAATCATAGTCTATACGTAAGTTTGGATAGTAAAACAGTTTGTAAAACATTTCAAAGTGAAGTAGTTTGAAAAACAGTTTGAACAGTGGTAAAAATCGTTGTTTTCCTAGTTATTAATCACATGTGATTAAACACAATCACATATGATTGAAGTAATAACTTATAAGTATTTGACTTGTATTCCCCCCCTCCCCCATAAAGTGTTATAAAACATTTAAAATCATTTCAAAGGTTGATTCAAGGGGTATGAACTCACTTGTGGTTAGTCGTTTGAATTGCAGTGCCGGCTATCGTGCTAGTTGGCAAAAGGAGACTGGTTTACACGCACGAGCCTAGTTATCATATAATAAGCATATATATAACTAATTAGACATATAATAACTTAAATAAATAAGTTAAGACACTTAGAAAACATTTAAACACTTTTATGCGTGTTTAAGGTTCAAATGGTTGCATCTAAGTTGCTACGGGACAAGGCAAAAGGGTTTGAAACATCAAAGGGCCTTGTATAGGAGTTCACCACCCAACAACCCCACACCTTGGAGTTTACGGCCGTAAACTCATAGGTTTATGGCCGTGAACTCCTCAAATGGTGTTTTGTGGTGTTATCTTGCATCTAGAACAGTCCTAGCTTTATTGGAATAACACATGAAGTAGTTTAAGGCTTTAGAACACTCCACAAGGGAGTTTACGGCCTAGGGTCCTTCACCTTAGAGTTTACGGCCGTAAACTCTAGGAATTTAATTGATTTGAGGCACTTAAACATCAAGAATGGCATCCATGATTTTATCTAAGGCTAATGGGGACAAGAGGCACACTTTGGTGCCTTCACTTGGAGTTTACGGCCCAAGTCATGTTCCTTGGCCGTAAACTCCTTTCAAGGAGTGGTTTAGATGTGTTCTACTCTCCATTCTAGTCCCAAAGGTGCAAGGTAAATTGTCTAAGGGCTTAAGGGTTGCTTGGAATGATTTTTGTCCCACAAAAAGGGGTTTACGGCCCAAGAAGGGTTCTTGGCCGTAAACTCCTAAAAACTTATGGTTTTTATGGGTTTTTGATGTTCTAATCAAGCACAAGTACTAGTAGTTAAAGTCCTTAAGCATTTGGGGAAAGTTTTAGGGCATTTAAGCCCTTGAAAAGGGGTTTACGGCCCAAGGGAGTTCCTTGGCCGTAAACTCCTAGAACTTATGTTTCTTGGATGATTTCTAGGCTACAAAGATCATACACTAAGTCTTTACAAGTCCTCTATCATAGGAATGGGTCTAGAAGGCATTAAAGTTCCATTTTGGAGTTTACTCCCCAAGAACGTTCTTGGGCGGTAAACTCCCGCATCTTGTAATCTAAACATGTTAATGTTGTTAATAAGCATTAAACAAGTATTGAAACACATATAGAAAAGTAGACTCACAATCTGGGATGAAAACCCGAAGATCCGTCAGAGTGAATATGGCTTTTCTCTATTTGGAAATGTGAATAATGAATTAATTTAATTCAGAAAACTATTTATAGTCCTGGAATATTTTGACAGAAAATATTTTTATTCCTGACGTTGGACTGTAACATTATGAAACTTGAAATGCCCAAGTTTCACAAAACCAGGAGTATCCACTCTCCTGATATCTTCTAAAACATAAACCCTAATGTACACAAACTTGTTCGGAAAAGCTTGAAAATCACTGAAACTGAACTAGTTTCTATTGAATAGATGATGTTCGTACAATTGGAAATTTCAGGTTGTCACAGGTACTTTGACTAATTCCAATTAGTCTTTTACGCCTATTTCTCAATATCGTTATCCCTAGAATATAGGCAACTTCCCCAAGGTCCTTCATAGCAAAACACTTCCCAAGTCAGGACTTAACCTCCTGCAAGGTTGGGATGTCATTTCCTATGAGAAGTATGTCATCCATATACAACACAATAAAGCTAACTATACTCCCACTAGCTTTGACATATACACAAGACTCATCCTCGCTTCTCGAAAATCCAAACTCTTTGACTTTCTCATCGAAACAAAGAGTCCATCTGCGAGATGCTTTTTTCAATCTGTAAATGGATTTCTGAAGCTTACACACTCTATTGGGGTAATTTGCATTGACAAAACCCTCTGGTTGACTCATGTAAACATCTTTAGCCTACTTCCCATTAAGGAAAGTAGTTTTGACATCTATTTGCCATATTTCATAATCATGAAATGCAAATATAGCTAGCACAACCCTAATAGATTTGATCTTCACTACTGGTGAGAAGGTCTCATCATATCAACTCTATGAGTTGGAGTAAATCCCGTCGCAACCAGTCATGCCTTATATGTGTACTTTCCCATCCATGTCGGTCTTCTTCTTGAAGATCCATTTGCACCCAACTGTCTTACGACCTGCTACAATTTCAACCAAGTTCTAAACTTGATTATCATACATGGATTGAATCTTACTGTCCATCACCTCATTCCATTTAGCAAACTAAGGGCCTGCCATGGCTTCCTTGTAGTTGTTAGGTTCATCCAAATTTACCAGTGTTCTATCACTGATAAATTTATCACCATCTGTAGTAATGTGGTAACCATATAACACAGGTGGAACACTAAAGTTATTGGAACGCCTCAAAGGTAAAGACTCATCAACTGGTTCAAAAGGAGTTTCCTCCTCATGTTGAGCACTAGTGTTTGAGGTTCCTTCATCACTTAACTCTTAAAGCTCTTCAAGGCCACTTCACCTCCCACTGTCCTTTTGGCATATGAGTTCTCTCTCTCGAAATACCCCTCTCCTCGCAACGAAGACAACATTGTCACTCGGTCTGTAGAAGACATATCCAAAAGAATTTTGTGGATAGCCAATGAAAATACAATGCTCACTCTGAGGTTCGAGCTTGTCGTGAGTCTCACGCCTCACGAAATCGTCACAACCCCAAACCTCGATGTGTGATAATGAGGGAACCTTCCCTGTCCACATCTCGTGAGGTGTTTTGGAAACCTTTTTGGTTGGGACTAGATTAAGGATATGGGCGGAAGTCTCTAAGGTATACCCCTAGAAAGAGATAGGTAACCAAGCTCGACTCATCATGAAATGAACCATGTCCAACAAAGTCTGATTGTGCATCTCAGCCACACCATTAAGTTGTGGTGTCCTGGGTGGCGTCAACTGTGAAACAATTCCACATTCCTTAAGATAGTATAAGAACTCGATACTAAGATAATTACCACCTAGATCGGATTGGAGCCTCTTTATCTTCCAACCCAACTAATCTCCACTTCTTGTTTAAACTCTTTAAACTTTTTAAAGGTTTTTGACTAATGCTTGATTAAGTAGATATAACCATCTACTCTAATAAATGAAAATCTTTTTGCCACATGTCACATTCTCATTGATTTGGCCACATGTTACATTCTCATTGCTTTGGCCACATGTTATTTTGTGGTCATTTTCAATTAATTTTTTTTCCACATGGCATTTTGTGGTTTATTTCATTTTATTAATATCCACATAATATTTAAATGTTTTTAATTGCAATAAATGCATATTAATTTCATTAATCTAATTCATTCTAATTTCTAAATTAAAGCTTCATTAGTTTCCTTTGTTTATTTATCTAAATTATTTGTTTAAAGTTAAAAGAAAAACAAACAACTTAATTTTAATAATTCAATATTTTTCTATTTTTTTATAAATTAAAACTTCTCAAATGTTTAGAATTTCATATTTTATTTTAAAATGAACTCATGTAGTACATGGGTCTTACACCTAGTATCTACTGTAATAATCAGTAAAAGTCACATAAAAGTGGTTAGCGTCCCTTGTGGTAGATCTGAAGAGTCCACACACATCGGTGTGCATGAGATCCAAAAGACCCTCACCACTTTCACAAGTACCAGTGATGGTGACTTAGTCATCTTTCCAAGTAAACAAGATTCGCAACTGCCATCCGACTTTAAGTTGAATGAAGAATCCATCCCTTTGGAGTTGGCCTATGCGCTTCTTGTTGACATGTCAAAGACGACAATGCCGCTAGGATGCCTTATCCAAACCATTGGAAAAATCAATGCGCAACACATTATTTTCTAAGTTGTCTACAACCATCAAAGTTTCATATACACCATTACAAGGAAATGCTTTAAAATAAAATACGCCATTATAAAAAGCATTAATAGAACCAATTTCATTATCAAATGAAAATCTAAAACCTTGTTCGTACAAACCATGAAAATAAATAATGGTTCTCGCCATATCGGGCGAGTAACAACAATTATTCAAATCTAATTCTAACTCACTACTAAGAAATAAAGAATAAACTCCAATCTTGGTGAGAGGCTACATTTTCCTATTCCCAACGATGAAGTTCATCTTCCCATGCTCCACATCCCTACTTCTTCTTAGACCCTGCAAATCAGAACAAATATGGAAACCGCAGCCGGTATCAAGGACCCAAGAACTAGAATGTGATGAGTTATTAGACAGAATAGTGTAAATACCTGCATGGGTGGGTTTTATCTTCCTATCTTTGACATCCTACAAGTATTTGGGGCAGCTTCGCTTCCAATTCCCTTTATCGTCACAATAGAAGCACTCTGCTTCTTTTGGATTAGTAGAGAGCAGAGTCAGCTTTGGTCCCACTAGAAGAGGATTCATCAAGAGACTTTCCCTTATGGCTCTTAGAAGGAGCCTTCCTTTTCTTCCTGTTCCCATGTCCAATTGCCAAAACAGGGGTAGCAAAAGTAGGAGTAGTTACAACAGATTTAACTTTAAGACTACTTTCAGTAGTTCTCAAAATGCCTTGAAGCTTGCTAAGAGTGACCTCCTCCTTGTTCATATGATAAGTCATTCGAAACTAATCATAATTGGAGGCAAAGAGTGTAGAATGATGTCTATGACCAACTTTTCATCGAAGTTGACATTCAACTTCAGCAAGTGGTCCACAAACCTTTGCATCTTCTGCAAATGGGTCGTAATGAACTCTCCATCCTTCATATTTGTTGTAATCATGGAAGCAATGATTTCATACCTTTCCTGATGATCACTTTGATGGTATCTTTCCATCAAGTCTTGGTGTACATCGAAAGGGTAGTAGTCCTCATAGGAATTTCGAATTTAAGTTTTCGTAGTGGCAAGCATGATACAAGACATCTTTGTGGCATCCTTATCATGTGCCTTACACACAACAACCTCTTCAGGAATAGTAGTGGCTTCATCAATCTCCTTAAGCTCTTTATCGAATACATATTCCTTGTCCTCGTAATGATTGACCATCCTAATGTTTCAATTACATTCATTGAAGTTCGAACCATCAAAGATAACCCTTCCATACAAGTTCTTGAAGGAGAAAGATCCCGAAGGGTTTGAGCCAGAAGCAATGTTGGAAGACATCTGAAAAAGATAGACAAAGTTTATATTAGATAAGAATCCTTAATATAACACACAAATGAAATATTAAGGTTAGGACCCAACACAATATTTCACAATTCGGAAAAGGGATGTTGTAATCCAGTTGCAAAATATTTAAGGTAGGTAAATGACGATTACCAATTTCCATCATGAAAAACGAAATTGATTATTAAGTTTTAATTGTGTAACGATCCATTTTTTTTATATTTAAAATATAATATTAAATCCTCATAAAATAAAACCAGTTGTTACCCCTTGAAAACTACAATTAAGGTTATCACAAACTTCCAACCATACTTATAAAATATTATTTGAAAGAAAACATTAGCGGAAGCAAAAACATCCCAACTTTAAATATATAAATTTTTTATACAAGTTTTCGAGAGAATGTTGCCTGCAGTCACACTCTACCATTATATAAATAACTTAATTACACATAGCACACATAAAACATGTCATATAAAGCATAACATAAATATATCATTCCTAGCACATATTGTTGGTACAAACCATAATCTTGTTCCCCCTTTCCGAGAACTACCCCCTACCGCTAATTAGGGAATAAGAGATAAGAGTGTAGTTTGCCTCACTAGAGGACAAACCACATTCTTCCTTACATTATTCACTCTGTCGGATTAGGGTATCCGTGAACAAAACATGAATCAAGCAATGTCTACATAATTGGAGAAGTAGTGTAACTCACCTCTCTTGGTAACTTGAAATACATTAGTTGTAATAGCCAAGTGAACTTCCTTCTTCTTGAAAACCTACACAAGAATTATATCACTTATTTAATTTGTGCTTCATAACTGTACTTTAAAATACTTTCTGTTGCATTAATCTAACTTTTATTTGATTTTCGTGTACTGGTCAGGACCTAATTTCTTAACTTTAAATCCATAATTAGGTTTTAATAAAATTGTATTAATATATATCCCTCTTTTAGCTTTTCGGGAATATAAGGATCTTGTCCTAACGATTTTTGGTTGATGTTACATCAATTTTACAAGTTATCCATCTTGAGCTATTTTTTTTTTGGACTCACATGCAAATGTGGTAACTTTTACTCTAGGACGGTTAAGATTTAATTTTGGAAAATATTCAAGGTATAAAATACATTATTACCTAACCATATCCTTTTACGTTTAACGAATTGGAGTTTTTTAGAATTAATTATGCATGGGACAAGTTGATGTATAATTTCAGTAGCTTCCCGGACTACTCTGTGCTCTTTTAATAAACTGTACAAATATACAACAATTTAAATCAATTACTACATAAGCATGAGACTAGACATCAATATCTAACTACGGGCTTTGAAATTTTGGAATTTAGAGTTCTGAGGAATTTATTATGATTTTTAGAAGACATCATAGACCCTTCTTAGAAAACTGACCATTTTACCCCTCAAAGGTTTGGAATTTGGAATAGTGATTCAAATTTTGAACAAGCTAGACATACTAAGCTTTCTAAAAAAGTAAGTCTCATGATTTTTATATGTTCGGATTACCTTGAATGGATTTTAGAAGTTGAAGGACAGAATTGGAAAAACAAGTCATTTTAGCTTTCAATCACTTCTGGTGTTTTATTAAGGACTCAATGATCTTATTGTTTAAATTTTTTTATACAATTATTGAATACATATGAGGTTTCCAAAATATACTAAACAACCTTACTCAAAATTCTTAATGCATGTCTTAACGGCGTTTAAAATTAAGGCTTAACCAAAAATTATAAACTATTACAAGTTTTAGGGTTAATTTTTCATCTTCATCCATTATGCTCTTTATGGCACCATATCTGAAATTAAGCCCTTATATTGTTCCACCACATGTTGGTGGTCTAATGGTAATGTCTTGGTGGTCAAACCACCAAAAACATAAGTATATTGTTATTTAGCGCATGAAAAGGGACAATACTTGAAATCATGGCTTTTTTCCCTAATATTTCAACAATGGCAAAGGAAACCCACAGCCACCCTATGGTGGCCTATGGTGGTAGGTGGAGCCACTCATCGGTGGCACATGGAAGTCGGTGGTGGTTTTAGGTTGGTTTACAAAGGAGATAGCACAATACACACATAAACACTCGAATTTCTATGGAAAGCCGAACCATAACTTGAACTCTCACAACCATACACACATTCACGCCCATACACAGCCACCTTTTGGTGGTCTATCGTGGCAGAAAATGGCACGTCGACAGCCTAGGGTGCCGGCCATGGTGATGGTGATGTTCCAAGGTGGAGTAGGAAATAAACTAGGAAGACGAACATTAACGGTTACCTATCCGTTGTTCAACGACTGGAAACACCCCTCCTTGACTCTCCCTTCCCTGGTAATGATTTTTCCTGAGAGTTCCAGTAGAAAAACCCCGATAGGACCTTCTTCTGCCGCCATCTTCACTTCTATCCAGATGAATCGCGTACTCGACTTCATTTTTGGCACTAAAACCGAGAGCCTGGGGCTACTAGGGTTACCACAAGTCTTATGATTGAATGTAAGGTAGAATCGGCCCCTAAAAACTGAGCCTAACAACATCCCGATATTCTAGAGAATGCATTAAACAAAATTTCCACTTTTTTACTCCCAACTATGCCATAATGGCAAAACCTACCCCGACGGGAAGTTCCTTTACAAATGCATATTCGATTTTTTACATTATAAGTCCCTATCTCCTTGATATCTTTCACTATTGATTCTAAAATACTATTACTCTTAATAATTTTATATTCTAGTGGATTATCCATATATTTTACTAAAAAGTTTACCTTATTATTATTATTATCATCCTTTTTATTTTATTTTATTTTATTATTTTCTTTATTTATTAATTAACCACCTCCAATTTATCAAATGTATTTTATTCGAGTATTCACCAATATAGTTCTTTAAAATATAAATACCTAATCATATAATTATTCTTATAAATTAACAAAGTTATTTTTGAAATTACTAATGACAAATAGGGCGTTACAACTCTTTCCCACTTAAAAGAATTTCGAACTCGAAATTACTGGTCCTCAAACTATCATTGACGCAAACTAAAATTTCAAGGCACATCCCTCTAAGGCCCCTTATACTAATATGTTTACTCAACTTCTTTTATTGAATGTCAATTTTTACTCATGGTAAGTCCAACCATTGTTTCTTTGTACCTAACTTCTAACCGTGTTCATTTTTCTTCTACTAAATATATACCATTAAAAATGATCTACTACAATTTTGAGCCTTTACATATGCTTAATTATTTCATAGCTTCAAGAGTATCACTTGGGTTATCTTGATCTTTAAATTCAAATTTTTCTAAATGTTGATTACTCAGGTTAATTCATACTTTACTTTGTCAAATACCGAACTACTCTTCCCGGTATATAAAGACTCTTCTGTTTCTTTTGTATATCTTGTAAAACTGCATACTGATAATGAGCTATTATCATTCCTTAGCTCTACTTAGAGATTTAATTGACCCAACTTCATCAAGGCCAAATACACATGATCATTATATATCGTCCAAAATATTCTACTACTCTTCCATCTGTCTAAGAACAATATACTACTTGAACTAACACCTTACACTCTGATCACCATGGAAATTCTTCCAAAATCATCACATTAACCGAGCATTTGATAGAAGAAACTATAATTTGGCACCTTGTGCTTGAATACCACCTTCGCCGACATAACTGCCTGCTAGCATTCCTGAGAGAACCTCTCTCACATTGTTAGTAATCGAGTATTACTGTTCACTTCACATACTTTACTAGTACTGTATCTTTTTACTTAAGGCTTCAAGGTAACCTTTATGATTCCGTCCTTGGATATAAGTCCTTACTTCAAAATAAACGTTCATATCAACTGTTTACTGTCAAGGAGGTTATGACGCTATACCCCTGACATGTTTGGACATTTCTCCACACATTTATCCATGTTTTTTCTTTGTTCTCAGACAACACTAACCTTCCTTCTCATCTTTGCATTGTGATGTAACATGAGTAAATCAAAACTTTCTAACTTTAGAACTTTATTTGAAAGGATTTATTTGGTCCCAATGGTTAAGGGAATTTACATATGGTTGCAATGAGTCAATAGTTCTACGTTATCTCTAATAAGATTAGAAATATATCCCTTGATCGGCTCCTTATCTTGGTTTTACCCTTTGCCGTCTGATATTAAGTCTTCATGAACTTATCAATGAGTAATATGAAACACCTTCATCATCGTGTACAAAATTAGAAATGGTGCATAACTCTGCTCCAACTCATAGCATATGCTATGATGTTAGCTTTGTCTAGGTGGCAAGGTATCTCTTAGTCATTATATCTATTCATCTCTGGCAGTATTCGTCGCCTCAAACTTAGGTTCTGGTAGTCCATCAAGTATCTAAGGCTTTTGCAGTCAATATTTCTTGTACATTCTAACTCCTTCAGATAGTTCCTTCAAATCCTTTAGAGTAAATGGTTGGCAATTCTAAGCTACGAATCATAAACTAACCCCATGTGGTCTCATCTGGCTTCAGGCATAAAATCTTCCCTTCTTGTTACATCCATACACAACCTAGCCCATAATGAGTCGATCATAGCATTTGGTCCTTCTAGCGCTCCTATCAAGAAATGTTAAGGTTGAAACATCTCTTGATTTCTTTCTCTGCACTGTTGAAGCTAATTTTTTTGTTCATTATCTAGCTTAATTTTCCATTGAATAGCTTATAAAACTCGGTAAAGTTCTTGGGTTATGTTGTGAATTTTTATGAATAATCAGACAGTAACATGCAAAGGGATCCTCATTATGACCTTTTCCTAAATTTCAAACCTTCTTCAAGATAATGCATCCATTTCTTAAAACTACCTTACAAATATTTTTATCTTAGAATGAACCTAGGTAAATTCTCTATTAGTATTCGACTAGGCTGAGGGAAATTTTGTACTTTGTGGATGCTTTCAGGAAATTCCACATCATCATTGTATGTACATCTCCTAGGTCGCCATTATGCCTTTAGAAATCATTCTATAATTTATAGCATATGACGTCTTCCTCCTTATAATCTTCTATACTTCTCACAGATAACACTCATACTCTTCCCATGACACGGAGTAGACCTTCATGTCGCTCACATTATTCTTCATATTCATGATTGTTGCTGGTTCATTCATAAGTTTGAATGGTATCATTACAAGCTAATAGTGTCCAAATTTATTTTGAACATTGTCTTGTGTCCTCCCTCTCTATCCTTCATATGCTTAATGGTAACTTGCTCAAACCTAAAGTTTGGAGAATCAGGCTGCTCCTCTTAACTTATCAACTAGGTTGCCAATTCTCTAAATTTATCTTCACTCTTCGTGATCTAACAGGAACCTAGTCAACCTTATGCCATCTACCAATACTTAAATAACCAACATTACCTTCCTCAACTATCACCAACTCTGACGATGACTCCATACCAAGCCTTCCTTAATGTAGGTTATCTTGATCATCTTGATGAGAGTGCTTCACATCTTCACATCTTCAATAGTCAAAAACATTCGACCAACAAAGTGATTTTTCAAGACATTTATTGGTGATATCATTCACCAGTTCTGTAGTCTGCTTCTTTTTCAGGAACCTCTTTGTTATTCTGTTCACCACTAACAATGGTATATACTCATTTCTAAACATCCCTTTGAATTCTTCATAGATTATGGTTAACATTTTTTTTCATTAGTACGAGACTTCTTCATTAGTCGCCACTAATCTCTCCCGCTCCATCGTGTAACAAGACCGTAGCTACAAATATGTTTGCCTTAGCAGGTCAGAAACTGGAACGGAAGGCACCGTCAATGTCAGCTAGTCGTCATTTTCTTACTCAAAAATATTTCTTCTTATAAAAGAGTAGTGCATTGCATGCTAAGAGGCCTCATTGCCTCAATAACTCCATCCATTAGACGATTCCCGACTCAGGCTTCTATCATTTTACATTGCAACAACTATTTTTGTTCATCATCTAATGCTTCCATCTCAGCTTTGAGTTGTGTAAACAAGTCCAAAAATATCGCTTATATAGCTTCACGAACCTTATTCGTAGCTAGTTCCCTAAGATTAGGTGTTTAAGAACCCCCAAATCTGATTTATGGTCTCCCTCAAGTATTCATTATTCTTTGAAGATGTGATTAATGGGCATTATAACATTAATACTTTGATCTTCTATATGTTTACTTTTGATACTTACATCATTTATACATTTACTTTTATTCTTGGATCACTCATACATTTTCTTTTATTACTTGAATAATTCATACATTTACCTTTATTTATTTATTTTTTTGGATCGTTTATACATTTACTTTTATTATTTGGACCGTTCAAACATTTACTTTTACACCAACTCATCAGTCCTTCAGGAATTTTCACGATTCTTCCCGACTCAAATATCTGTCATGTGCTTCAGATAGTATGGGCCCCTACTACCTTTCACACTGATAGATACTTGTTCTGAGAGTCTAGACGAACTTCCCTATCTACATGATGGATCCAATGCTTAACAACTTATTTATTGCTTTATTATTCTTGCTCATCATAAGTATACATTCCTACTTTATCAATTTATATTGTCTCAAGTTTTCTCTTATAGGTAACGTACACCATAGATGCATGACGATGCATACCCTCAAACCAAGATAAGTCTTTGAGAAGTTGATTCTACCCTAAAACCTCAACCAAACAAGGAACAGGAAGTAAGGCCAAATAAATTCTCTAAACCTACATGATCCAAGATATATACAATCATGTCATTCAAGATATAGGCCACCTATAAGGGTCAAATCAGTACTACAAAAGTGCATAATTCACATAAGACACAAATAAAGCATATAAGCATCTAAGCATATAAGTATATTAACATCATAGACACATATGCATCACAATCATATAAGCATTCTAATAAGAAGTTCTAGCATATATACATCACATATATCTTAACACTTTCCAAGACATAAACATTACATACATCTTAATCGTTTTATGTAAGACTTATTGTGAGTAAGTGGCTCACTACCCATTGAGCTCCGGATGACTGCACACTTCACATTCTCTTTTCTTTTTCGAAAATTAACTTTTAAAAATTTTGACTTTTTAAATTCGTATTTTGAAAAGTTTTGAGCCTTGGTTGCGTTTAAGCACACAATTGCATGTCTAAATCCCTCAAACCATGCTTTGATACCAACTTGTAACGACCCGATTTTTTTATATTTAAAATAAAATGTTAAATACTCATAAAATAACACCAGTTGTTACCCTTTGAAAATTACAATTAAGGTTATCAAAAACTTCCAACCATACTTATAAAATATTATTTGAAAGAAAACATTAGCGGAAGCAAAAACATCCCAACTTTGAATACGTAACCTTTTTTTATACAAGTCTTCGAGAGAATGTCGCCTACAGACGCACCGGTCTCATTTCTTTCTTAAAAGTTGATGATTCTGAAAAACGTTAAATAAGAATGGGTAAGTATAACACTTAGTGAGCATACACATTACTCTACCATTATATATATATATATATATATATATATATATATATATATATATATATATATATATATATATATATATATCACTTACACATATCACACATAAAACATGTCACTTAAAGCAAAACATAAACATATCATTCCTAGGACATATTGTTGGTACAAACCATAACCTTCTTCCCCCTTCTGAGAACTACCCCTACCTCCAATTAGGGAATTAGAGATAATATTGTAGTTTGCCTCACTAGAGGGCAAACCATATTCTGCCTTACATTGTTCACTCTGCCGGATTAGGGTATCCATGAACAAAACATGAGTCAAGCAATGTCTACATAATAGGAGAGCTAGTGTAACTCACCTCTATTGGTAACCTAAAATACTTAAGTTGCGATAGCCAAGTGAACTTCCTTCTTTTTGAACACCTACACAACAATTATATCACTTATTTAACTTGTGCTTCATAATTGTACTTTAAAATATTTTATTTTGCATTACTTTAACATTTCTTTTATTTTAGTGTACTGTTCGGGACCTAATTTCTTAACTTTAAATCCATAATTAGGTTCTGATAAAATTGTATTAACATATTTCCCTCTTTTAGTTTTTCAGGAATATAAGGATCGTGTCCAAACGATTTTTGATTGATGCTACATCAATTTTACAAGTTATCCATCTTGAGCTATTTTTTTTGGACTCACATGCAAATGTGGTAACTTTTACTCTAGGACGGTTAAGATTTAAATTTTGGAAAATATTCAAGGTATAAAATACGTTATTACCTAACCATATCCTTTTACGTTTAACGAATTGGAGTTTTTTAGAATTAATTACGCATGAGACAAATTGATGTATAATTTCAGTAGCTTCTCGGACCACTCTGTGCTCTTTTAATAAACTGTACAATTCTACTAGGATTTAAATCAAGTCCTTCATAAGGAGGAGACAAGACATCCATATCTAACTACGAGCTTTGAAATTTTGGGATTTGGAGTTCTGAGGAATTTATTATGATTTTTAGAAAAAAGCACATGAAATCTATGACAACATAGACCTTTATAAGAAAACTGACCATTTTACCCCTCGTAGGTTTGGAATTTGGAAAATTGATTCAAAGTTTGAATAAGATAGACATGCTAAGCTTTTCAGAAAAGAAAGTTTCATGATTTTTAGATGTTTGGATTTCCTTGAACGGATTTAGAAAGTGAAGGACAAAATTGGAAAAACATGTCATTTTAGCTTTTCAATCACTTTTGGTGTTTTATTAAGGACTTAATGGTTAGGCTTATAGTTTAACATTTTTAATACAATTATTGAATACATATGAGGTTTCCAAAATATACTAAACATCTTTAATCAAAATTCTTAATGCACTGCTTAATGGAGTTTAAATTTAGGGCTTAACCAAAAATTATAAACTTCTACATGTTTTAGGGTTAATTGTTCATCTACATCCATTAAGCTCTTTATGGCACCATATCTGAAATTAAGTCCTTATATAGGTCCACCACATGTTGGTGGTCGAATCGTAATGTGTTGGTGGTAAATGGTGGTTAAACCACCAAAAGCATATGTATATTGTTATTTAGGGCATGAAAAGGCACAATACTTGAAATCATGGCTTTTTGCCCTAATACTCAACAATAACAAAGGAAACCCACAGCCACCCTATGGTGGCCTGTGGTGGCAGCTGGAGCCACTCACCGGTGGCAGGTGAAATTCGGTGGTGGTTTTAGGTTGGTTTACAAAGGAGATATCACAATACACACATAAACACTCGAATTTCTATGGAAAGATGAACCATAAATTGAACTCTCACAACCATACACACATTCACGCCCATACACGGCCACCTTTCGGTGGTCTGTGGTGGCAGAAAAAGTCACATTGATAGCCTAGGCTATCAACCATCATAATGGTGGTGTTCCATGGTGGAGTATGAAAGAAATAAGAGAAGATGAACATTTAAGGTTACCTTTCAGTTGTTTAACGACTAGAAATACCCCTCCTTGACTCTCCCTTCCGTGATAACGATTTTTCCTGAGACTTCCGGTAGGAAAACCCCGATAGGACCTTCTTTTGCCGCCATCCTCACTTCTATCCCGATGAATCGCGCCCTCGACTTCTTTTTTGGCACTAAAACCGAGAGTTTTGGGCTACTAGGGTTAACACGACTCTTATGATTGAACACGAGATAGAATCGCCCCCCAAAAACCTAGCCCAACCACATATCGTCAATTAGGACAATGCATTCAACAAAATTTCCTCATTTTTACCCCCAATTGTGCCATAATGGCAAAACCTATCCCGACAGGAACTTCCTTTACAAATGCAGATTCGATTTTTGACATTATATGTCCCTATCTCCTTGATATCTTTCACTATTGATTTTTAAATGCTATTACTCTCAATAATTTTATACTATCTTGAATTATCCATTTATTTAACTAATAAGTTTACCTTATTATTATTATCATCGTTTTTGCTTTATTTTATTTTATTATTTTCTTTATTTTTTAATTAACCACCTCCACTTTATCAAATGTATTTTATTCGAGGATTCTCCAATATACTTCTTTAAAATATAAATCCCTAATCATATCATTATTCTTATAAATTAACAAAATTATTTTTTAAATTACTAATGTGAAATAGGGTGTTACAAATTGGATCAAAATTCCTAGATTCTTTTGAGATTTATTGAACTTTTCAATGCCATGTTTAAATCTCGATTATACCCTTCAAGTTTGTGACTAGGATACCGATGATCACAAACAAAGTATGAATAACCATGAAAATGTGCTTCGTACTCTCGATGTTATTTATAACCTAATTAATGTGTCAGTTAACCATGCATGCTCCATAGATCCATGACAAACATCAAGCTACCCTTGTCCACCCTTGTTAGTCCAAGTTAGTGTGTCTGTTAACCACACATGCTCCACTAATGACTTGACAAGGTACAAAGTGTAATTTCATGGAATAACATCATTTTCATATTTTCCTAAAGTAACTAAGATTAGGAATTTTATAAAAAAAAACATTTAGTTACTTTATAATTATCATTTTACTTTTAATGAGAATTAATGTCCTATCCTACACGTTCAACTAACAACCCTCCACCGGTCAAGAAAGGGGTGGGTGAGAGTGGACACTCATTCAGTTGCCATTTTATAGGCAATTTCCTTATAACCCCTTATAGACCGGTTTCGTGAATGATGCCTACTAACGGTAAGACTGACTTGTGTTATATATATATATATATATATATATATATATATATATATATATATATTAAACTTATAATATTATAATAGTATAAGGGTTGAGTTTTAAACTTTTAAAATTCTATGGTTTGGAATTAAAAGTTTCGTAAGTGAGACATTACAAATTCCAAAACTTGAGGGCAAGTTTTGAAACTCTTCAAAAATTTTGGGTTCCATAACTTATGAGTTAATGCATTTTAATGAATGAGACTCTTGATGTTCCATAACTTGAGGACAAGTTATGGAGTTCTTTAAAACATTTAGATCAATTTTAATTAATAAAATTATCATATAATTTATCATTGATCTAATCCAACTCATATGGTAAGGCAATTCATATCAAATAATACTAACAATCAACTTATTATCTTAAAATTTGATAACTATCCTTTAATTGGATGATAATAATCACCACCATGTTACAAAAATGAATTTTATGATACAAAACAGTTTTTGGTAATGATCCTAATCCAATTCTGGCTAAAAGGCTCGAGAATCTGCTAGCAGAAGATTCTACTCGCCGATTTGCCAGTCTGTGAGTGAACTCGTCGACTCAGATCATTGGACTCGTCGAGTCATCAGTTAGAGGCCAGAAATGTGATTTTTCTAGTTTTGAAACACAACCGTGCATCAATATAATAGAAAACTAACCTGGCTCTAATGCCACTAATTCGTTTTAAGCACTATAACATCCCTATGGTGCACATACAACCCAAATACTGTGGATCCAAGTTTTCTCTAGTTACACATGCAATAAACAATTTTCCAAAGCAAGAATCCTAAACTAGCATACAACTTGATATATAAATCATAAAAAGTAGTTAGAATATTACCTTTTGTTGTAGCTTGTTGTATTTGGCCTTTAAGAACCTAGAAACTCAAGTGTGACGCCTCAAATGATTCACAAAAAACCACCAACAATTGGATAACTTGAGAGAGAGGTTAGAGGCACTCAAGAACTGGCTATAGTATCTCTAAGATGACTAGTTTCCACATTCTAGGCCAAGCGGTTATACATATATATATATATATATATATATATATATATATATATATATATATATATATATATATATATATGTATGTATGTATATATATATATATATATATATATATATATATATATATATATATATATGTAGTGTAGAATTCCAGGGTTTATGTGTAAACCCTAATTCATACTATTGGGCTTGTAATGGACTAACACTATATGCATACTTACATATGCTTAGCCCATCATTAATCAGTCAAGGATTATTAGCCCAACCTATATATATATATATATATATATATATATATATATATATATATATATATATATATATATATATATATATATATATATATAACATAATCAGAACCTGTAAATTTAATTAGTCTCTTTTGATCACTAATCTAATTCGAAATTAATTCTCGATCAATACTAATTAAATAATATGATTCCTCAATTAACATATTTTACTTATAAAATATTAATAAATAATAAATAACGTCTTTCTCAAACATCCATCTTATCATATTGTTCTGGTGAATGCAACCCAAAATGGAACATGCTACTCTCGGGTCAAGTACATACCAATTATAGTTATGGGCTTAGACACATAATCCAACAGTGTTTAACCTCAAGATATGCCGATATTACCTCTATGGGGTCTATTGTACTATCTACACCGATCACGAGAGTTTTAGGCATTTTATGGTGTAGCTGAATCTAAACATGAGGCAACACAGATGGTTGGATGTTGTGAACGATTATGATTGTGAGATCTTTGATCACCTGGGGAAGGCCAGTGTGGTGGTCGATGCTCTCATCCGCAAGGGAATCACGACTCCGATCAAGGATATGTGTTTCAGGATGATGGTGATTGCTCCACTTTTAGAGCAGATTCGAGAGGCTCAGGTTGAGGCTATGAAGGAATAGCATCGAAAGAGTGAGCACATAGTAGGTCATGTGGCTTCCTTCGATTATGATAGTCGTGGGTTATTGACCCTTCATCGGAGGGTGTGGGTTCTGTATTTGGGTGGTGTGTCCCAAGTTTTCATGGAGGAGGCACAAAAGTCAAGGTTCTCTATTCATCCCAGAGCAACAAAGATGTGTAGGGATCTCTGTCTCGATTATTGGTGGCCATGCATGAAGAGAGAAATGGTCTGGTATGTGGAGAGGTGTTTGACTTGTAGGAAAGTCAAGGCCGAGCATCAGTAACCTCAAAACAAGTTGCAACCGTTTGTCATTCCCCTTTGGAAATAGGAAGAGATTACAATGGATTTCATTATAAAGTTGCCACAGAGAGTGTGGGGTGACATGGATTTCATCATGAAGTGGATTCGATATGGATCATTATGGATCAATTGACCAAGTGCACATTTCATTCCGATTTAGGAGAGTATCTCAGTAAAGAGGTTGGCTGACATGTATATTAGAGAGGTTGTGGGGTGACCCGGGGTGCCAAACTCAGTGGTTTCAGATAGGGATCTTTGGTTTACTTCCAGGGTTTGGAAGAGGTTTCACGCGGAGCTGGGTACTTGTCTGCATTTCCACACAAGTTTCCACCTGCAGAATAATCGATAGAGTAAGCGGACTATCCAATCCTTGGAGGATATGCTTCGATCATGTGTATTAGATTTCAATGGTAGGTGGGATACGTATCTCCTTTTAGTGGAGTTTTCATATAATAACAGTTATCACTCCAACATTGATCGACCTTCTTTTGAGATGCTTTATGGGAGAAAATGCAGGACTAGATATGTTCGGGTGAGGTCAGTCAGCGAGTTATGGGGAGTACTAAAGTAGTACTCATGACTATTGAGTTGATTCATAGGTTTGGGGTAGACTTTAGATATAACAGAGTCGGAAGAAGATCTATGCCGACAAGCATTACTTATATCTAGAGTTCCAGTTTGGGGACATGGTTCTCCTGAAGGTGTCACCTTGAAAAGGTGTCATCCGATTCAGAAAGAGGGGCAAGTTGGGTCCCAAGTATATCAGTCTTTTCAGGGTTTTGGCCTAGGGTGGCCAGGTTTTCTTATCGCTTAGATCTATTTAAGGATCTTAGTCAGATCCATAGGATGTTCCATTGGAGGATATTAAGGTAAATGATCGCATGAATTACATTAAGAGGCTGGTGACGATCCTTGACCGGAAGATAAAAACCATGATGAATAAGGTTGTAGGGTTGGTGAAGGTGTAATGGCAGCATCACAAGGGTTCAGAATGGATGTGGGTGCCTGAGGTAGAGATAAGGAAGCATTATTCAGAGTGGTTGGAAGTGACATACTTCGAGGATGAAGTCTGATTCAGGTGGGGAAGAATTGGAACATTTGCATTTAAGGTATTTTCATTTTTGCCCTTAACTTAAAGAAAGTTTGTGCATTTTGATCCCTGGCCAGTATGATGGGCATATACTAGGAGTACAATGGGCGTCCTGGGTCGATAGCTTAATTATGGAAGGTACCCACATATGGTGGGCATACGACTGCCTGGGACAAACCCTATTTTTTAGGGTTTGAGCCTTATTTAAACACCTTAAGTTGCTCTTGGACCTTCTTATGACCAGCCTCCACCTATCTAAACCATGAGAATGAAACTCTAATTTCCATTTTAGTGTTTTGAGCTTAGAAGTGTCCTTTGAGACTGTTTTCGGCCATCTTGGAGGAAGAAGAGCTCTTGGAAGTTTCTTAGTGTGGTTGGAGCTTATGGATCTAGAATCATCATCAACTTGGGAAGATTTTGGAGGTATAAAGCTATTAACTTGATGGTTTATTATGTTAGATCTAGTTACGGATTGTTTTTGTGCATTTTATGGTCCCTTAACTCATACTTGAAAGATGAACTACTCCAGAAGCTTGGGATGGTAGATCTTAGCATGTTTTAGGTTCCTTGTGCATAAAAATGCAATCTTGATGTGTTATATTGGACCATGCATGATTTAGGGCTCCTATTATGGGTTTTATTGGTCAAGAACAAGTATTGGGTCCCATTAAGATAAGAAGAGGAGTAAATTTGCCAACTTTACGTGTTCAAACATCATTTAGGATCATATGTGAGAAGTAGACGTAGTGGTTTAACCAATTAAGCACTTGATGGTGAGTTTGGATTATTGTGGAGCACGTTAGGCGTAGCCAGCTTGTACGCAACACGTACTAGCCAAAGGTGGTGTACGGCGGGCGTAAGTCTAAGTACGCTAGGTGTACTCAGCAGTTGTTGACTTTCATTGATTTTTGTGATTTAGGCCATATTTGGACTATTAGTGTTTTGGGTCTTGTTGGGCCACTAGTATTTCTTACTTTAGGCCTTTGTTAGGCTTTCGACCTTCTTGGATTTAGGTCTGTAATGAGCTTTGCGTATCATTTAGGAATTTGTGCCATATCGGGCTTTTGGTACCATTGGGTTGGGTCTCGGTTATTGGGCCAAGTGAGGAAAAAGTAAAATGGTCTTTTACCCTGGGTGTTGGACAAATGAACTAGATTCCCAATTATGGTTTATGGCCCAATTATTAATTGGGGTTTTCTTTGATTAATTAGCATAAGGATTTTCCAGTTCAGCAGCCCAATTATTTGTTTGACTAACAACAAAATTAGGTCAGTTTTCTCACTATACTATAGGACACAAGGATATGTTATGTGCTTGTAGTCTCTGTGATTCCTGATGTATGTGTTATATGCTTGTGTACCTGTTTGCTATATGTATGTGGGGTGAAATACACCCAACACAACCTTGAGCTGGCATATGAGTTGAAATAGACTTGGTGGTGAAATAGACCTGGGACAGCTTTAAGTTGGCATATGAGTTGAAACATAATCGAGAGTGAAATAGACCTAGAGGCGAAATAGACCTAGCACAGCCTTGAGCTGGTAGATATTTATGGTATGCAGTATTTTAGGGACCTCACTAAGCTTCATACTTATGGTTTTCAAGTTATGTTGCAGGTACTTCCAGATCGAAGAGGAAAAGCTCAGGTTGATCGCATCGTACACACACCATGATTTCCGCCTTACTTGAATCTGATGTATCTTGGGATATTTGATTGACATACTCTGTTTTTCCTTTATGGTCTTATAACATGTTTGATTAAGGATTTTATTATTATGAAATTACAATTTTTGGTCTTAAATTTTTGGATGTTACAGACCATCTAAGATTGATGGAATAGTCCTAGAAGTGGATTTTTTTGAAAATATGAAGAAAAAGCTTTTCGAGTGATTCAAAAGAGAAAAATATAATAACATCACTTGTCCCACAGATGACACCAAATTGTTTTGGTTAAAAGTTAACAAACCAATTTCGTAACCAAATTAGTAAGTGTGTTGCGGTGTTAAAAATAAGATATAAACTAGAGTGTTAAATATCTTGAAATATTTCAAAGATCATGGTTGTGTCCAAGATCATGAGAAGAAAGTAGTTATCTTAAAAAAAAACTATTTAATAAAATCGATTCGTTTTGAAATGTTAACAAGTATAGTTGGCATATTTGGGACAATAATAATGTTAAAATAGTTAATAAATAATTTTGCATAAGAAATTTGTAACATACACGAAAACTTTTCAATATATCACATAATATCTTGAAAATTTGATGTGAAAGTAGATAAACCATCAAATAACTGTGCAAAAAGTATTGTAATAGATTAAAAATCATAAATGAGTAAAATCAAAGCAAGAACACTACAACATTTATGATTTTTTAGTATGTTCCTTTTAACCCTTATTTGAAATTCCATTCATTTTGGTCCTTAGCTGAGTATGATGGGCGTACTCTAGGAGTACGCTAGGTGTACTGGCTCGAGGGTTGGACGCATAGGCACTAAATACATTGGGCGTATGTGGGAGTATGCTGAGCACATGCTAAGTAGGAGAAATCCCTAATTTGTAGGGTTTATGCCCTATTAATCAACTTATGTTGCCTTAGGAGCATCTTGTGGTTAGCCTCTAGTTCTCCAAAACTAAGAATGAAACCCTAATCCTTATTTGAGTGTTTATGAGCCAATGTATGATTTTGTAGTGGTTTTTGGGTCCCTTGAAGGAAGTGAAGCTTTGGTAGACTTAGATCTTGAAGATCCATGATCTTCATTAACTTTGATAACTTTGAGGTATAAAGCTCCTAACTTGATGGTTCCTTATGATAGATCTAGTTCAGGACTCTACTTATACATTTTTGCGTCCTTTATGCCATGCTTGGGAGTATGGGCTACTCTAGCAGCTTGCGGTGATAGATCTAGGCTTTACTGGGGTCCCTTCTTCATAAAAATGATAGCTTGAGGGGTTTAGCTCGGCCATGCAAAGTTGATGTTCCTATTAATGGAGTTAAGATGCTAGATTTGGACCTTGGGGTGTTTTTAGCTATTAAAAGGTTTAAAGCTTCGACTTTATGATTGAAGTCCTTAATATAATGTTAATTTCAAGATTGAATGTTAAGTTCTTAAGTGGTTAAGACTTTTGGGAAAGGACTAGGATTCAGGCTTGTATGTTGGGAGTACTCTTGAGTACGCATGGTGTACTAGGTGCAAGTCCCGTTTCCAGATCAATCATGTACCTAGGGCGTACGAGCCAGGTACGCCGAGCGTATGCTAACCAGTGGGCCGATGAAGGTTGGGCTTGGATTATTTGGGCTATGTATAGATTGGGTTTTAACCTTTAACTTTTATGGAATTAGGTCATTTCTAGAATTTAGGATATTGTTTGGCAATGGACCTTCTTTGATTGGGCCCATAATTGGCTTTGGGTCCCATTTAGGATTTTGGGCTACATTAGGCTTTTGGAGCAAGGTCGGGCTTTGGTTATTGGGCCAAGTGAGGAAAGGGTGAAATGGTCTTTTATCCTGGAAGTTGGAAATTTGAATGAGATTCATAGTTTTTTTTTTATGGCCTAACTTATTAATTGGGTTTATTTGATTGGTTAGCAAAGGGATTTCCTGGATCAGTAGCTCGAGGTTAGTCTTCTCACTGTGATTGGTGGGTCGAAGGAACCAATGTTGGTCCATGGTTTATTATGATTAGGATGCTAGTTGTCTATGTGACTCTTGCATGTATGTTATGTGATGTGTATACTAGGTGGGGTACGATGCATAGTGTGTCCTAATGAGTGTATTGTAAGCTATCTATATTAGTGATTCTTGCATGTGTTTTATGTGTCTGTATGAATGTTAGGCGAGGCCTGATGAATGTAATGGGGGGGGGGGGGCACATCTCATGTTACTGATATATCTATTCTGAGCGGGGCTCTACACCAGGTAATTGTAATTGTGCTCAAGTGTTGAAAGAATTAGAGAACAAGAAGAAGTGGAAGTGTCCGTATATGCATTGATATATCTATTACAATGTTTCTATGATCAGGTAGCAACTGTAATTTTTATTCGGGCGGGCCGTTAACCCTTACAAGTTATATTAAATCGAGAATAAAAATTACAATTGCTACCTGATCATAGAAACATTGTAATTGTGCTCAAGTGTCGAAAGAATCAGAGAACAAGAAGAAGTGGAAGTGTCCATGTATGCATTGATCAACTAGTCCTTTATACATAACCATAATAACTAAAACTCCGAGATTCTTGAGTTTATCCTTGATCCTTGCTTGACCTGACTTTCTGGAGAGTCTTCAAAATTCATGAGGCATTTACCACGTGTGTTTGACTTGGTCATATCTCCTTTTAGTTAAGTTTTAAGTCACTACATAAGATATCACAAGAAATACGACGACACGACAAGATACTAAATTAATCCAAGATATTGGGCTTGCTCGGGATGTTAGTTCAAGTTTAAGATATAAAAATGGCAAGTAAAAAATTGTACCCACAAAAATATATATTTTCGTAACATGTACAATTAAATTTGCTGCAAAATATGATATTCGATATAATAATTATAGCAGGTGGTTTTAAGGTGGGAAAGTTATTGGTCATGATGATAGTAATAGTTAATCATAACAATATATATTTTATATTGGAAATTGAAATTCAAAAGACTTAAAGGAGTTTATACTCAATTGAAAATACCATTACCATTGCTCTCAAGATAGATGTCTTCGATACATCATAGCAAATCAATAAGACCAACAATGATGCCAAAAATGTATTTATAATGATGTTGAAACATATATTCGGTACAGAGCAAGAGAATTCAAACATTTTATTGTTCTAATAAACAAAGAATACCATTACAAATTTTAATAACAAACATAGAATTGGTGCAATGTGTAGGTTTAGATAAATAAGTGTATATTTAAATTTATAATAATCCATTGTCAAATCTTCTTAAATGACATGTTCAAAAGACTTACACCTTATCTTTCTTTGGAGTTGCCAACATCATCGAAGAACATAACAATCATTTTCCTCTTAACAAATCAAAATGTGAAAACCGGACCTTTTTTCTGTTAACATTAGCCGATTCTGTTAAATAAATTTTGTATTTTTATTTAGTTTCGTCAAATTCTTATGGTTTGGAAAATCATTTAAGTTATAGAAATAAATTTTATATAAGAGTCGGAACCAAGATCGCGCGAAAACCCGAGTTTCTTCAAAAATCAACAAATTCGGCTTAACTGGTGTTCACGGCCGTGAAGCCGATCATGGCCGTAAAACCGTTCATGGCTGGTGGACCCCACCACTAACCAGGAACCCAGCCTATATATGTGTGATCCTAACCTCATTTACATTTTTCTGGCCGAAAACTCATCCATTCCCTCTCTAACCTCTCCACCGCAAACACATGAATACCCCCTTTTGTTCAAAAAATCATCAAAAATCACATTTGGGTGTTGTTGTGGAGCCTCTAACACACGTTTTTCAGAAAACCAAGCGTTGTTCTTCTTGAGTTCACGACCGTAAATCCTTCAAATCTTCAAATCTTCAACGGCTGAAATCAGTTCACGGCTGTGAACCCTTCAAACCCTCATAATTTCTTCAAGAACATTGATCATGATCGTAAACCAATAAAGGGGCTGCTCATGGCCGAGAATAGTTCACGGCCGCAAACCTTCACAAGACGGGAACTTGGCTGAAAACCCGCTTTTTCGAATTCAATCGAGTCCCGGTAATATTCCTAAACTAAAAGAAAGTGTTTTTGAACACTATAATTAATGGTTTCGCTAATATTACGCGTATATGTGTTTAATTATTATTAGGATTCCGTTAATCCCACATACAACAACTCGAAGGTCCTCATTCTGTTTCATAGTCCGAAACTTTCACGCAAATAACAGTGCGTGCATACCCTATGCTTTTACTATTTTTAACGTTTTCAGGGGGAATACAAGCCAAACACAAATCATTTTGTGAACTTGTACAAAATAATTTCAACAGGTTTAAAACTTATGCAATTAATACAATCAAAAGATTTCCATAATTTATAAAATATTTAGACACTTTATCCCTTTTGTAACATGCTGAGCATAAGGGACTTTTCAACTTACAACCGAAATTGCATAGTTTTCACATCAATACATGAGCCAAGTACATAACATACATGCAAAGTATAATAGGTAGAGTTTAGGATTTCAATACACAATTTTACAAATTCAGAGCTTATACATTAACAAACATATAAACTATGACAGAGTTAGTTTATGATATACAATACTATTTTTTGGGTAACAAGAATACATTACTAAATAATTATTTAAGTATAATTATTTTTACTCTATAAGGCATAAATGTGGATTCAAGTACAAAAGAACATTACACTACATGTAAACTAGCTAATACTGGGTTGTGAGACACTTCTTCAGTTGTACCCTTCGGGGTGCGGAAATGAATCCTCTCATTTAGTGTAACTAGAGTCTCCTGGAGGGAGAGCGTGAGATTTGTGAAAAGATCTATTCGGCACTGACTATCCCACACCTGAACTGCTAGCTACAGTTAGGCAAACATGCATATGGTGATAAACGCCATAACACTTGACGTCTGAAGAACGTCGTAGGGATCACTAGGTCATATCAAGCATGGTTATACGACTCACAATAGTATAACCTCACCTTTGTTTACGGGATTTCATTCTTCATTAGTTTTATTTAAATTAATAGAACTACTATACGCTACACTAGAGGATTCCAGGGAATATAATTCATGGTTTTATTTTAAGTAATGAAACAACTATACATATTGGTTGTAACCAGGGTTTTCAAACAGAACATTCTATACATCACTAGTGGTAGCCAGTGTTTTCATACAAAGGGTTTTCATTCAAAACAACGTTATACAATACAGCTGGTGGTAACTACGCCTACGAACTAGTACATTTTCCACTACTACGAAAGTCAGTAACAAACATATATGTTAGCAAAAATTGGATTTTCTTGGGACGCATATAAACAGTTTTACTGATTCAATAACATGTTTTCGTTACAAAGACAATTTATGAACTGACCAGCTTAATGTTGATACTCTTTAAAATTCGCTTGTATTCTCAGGAAATCAGTAGACAGGTACATCTGCAGGCTTTTGAGAAGACAGAGCGTACAGAGTCACATCTTTTATATTTTTTTTATACTTTTGATGTATACAAACTATGTATCGAACAGGTGTAAATACCTATATTTTTAGTGTAATGGTTGTGTTTACTTGGATTACTGTGATGCAATTGGTGTGATACTATACGTGTCGTCCTCCACCCCTGGACGTTTCCGACAATTCGGTTTGGGGGTGTGACAAATTGGTATTAGAGCTAATGTTTATAGTGAATTAAGTATACCGAACCATAGATGGTAAACAACTATAAACGCTAAGGGGCCAAAGTGCTCTGAACTAAAAGTATACTTTTTCAAAATATAAGTATTTTATAAGAAGTATACAAGTATATATATATATATATATATATATATATATATATATATATATATATATACACATACATACTAGAAGCAGTATAACAAGTAGAACAAAACAGAAGTATTTGGATGTTGGACACTGTAGTTAAACGTGGATAGTTATGCAATCATGTATGGAATCAATATAGCCTGATCAACTATCTTTATTTGAGACATGACCAACATGTGTTTCGGAGTGACTGTGGTGATGCAACAGGCCTAAAAGCTCACCAAGATATATATACAACAAGAGATCGATAGTACAGAGCATACAACTGAAAATACTATAGGAGTATTTTATCTAGAGTCGAAATTAGTGTAGAGATTCATTCCAAGTGTTGGTACTTATTTCTTTCTAGCGGTACTTCATTTGTATTGGTAGCATTTCTTTGTATATCGCTTAGTACGACACTTTATCTATCATGTTGAAATATGCCTTATTCGATATCACTTGATTCAAAATTCTAGGGGACTTACCATCCACTTCTTCTTGATCCTTTTAGAATAAGATGCCTCCAAGGAAGAGAACCAAAAAAAAAGGATAACAATCCCTCGACAGATCCGACACCACAATCTCCTCAGTACAACCCAACTGTCTTCCAAGCAGTTGTGATAGCCGTCGTGGCTGCCGTAAAGTCCCAAATTAATGCCAATGGTACAAGTTGGGCGGGTAGTGGTGCCCCTACATCTAATATCGGTGACAGTCATGGTCACATTAGGGAATGTTCATACAAGGACTTTTCGAATGTTAAGTTGCGGTCCTTCGATGGCATAGGAGGTGTCATTGCCTTTACTCGATGGTTCGAGAAGACAGAGTCAATCTTTGAGATATGTGCTTGCCCAGAATCCAGCTAGGTGAAGTTTGCAGCATGCACCTTCACTGATAGAGCACTAACTTGGTGGAATGGCCATGTCAAATCCCTAACTCTTACGGTGGCTAATGCCATGTGTTGGGAGGATCTAAAAGAACTGATGCTTGCTGAGTACTGCCCACGAGGCGAGATGTAGAAGCTGGAGGAAGAGCTCTGGAATTTAAAGATGAAAGGCTCCAACATTACTACTTACACTGAGAGATTTAGTGATCTTGCTCTTCTCTACACGAGAATCGTAACCCTGGAGATCAAGAAGGTGGAAAGATACATTTTGGGATTAACACCCCCAACTCAGGGAAATGTCCTGGCTGCAAGACCGCTAATGTTTGATAGTGCCAAATGATTGGTGTAGACTTTGATTGATCATGGAGGTCACAAGGATCCTGTGCCATCTGCCCGCAAACCACCCAAGGAGAGCGGTGGAAAGAAAAAGTTATGGAACAAACGCAAGGGCAACACTTCGCAGGAGCCTTCCAAGAAGCAGCAAATAATGGCAGTTCATGCCACTACTACACATACCGCTGCCCCTATAACTCAAGCACCTTCTAGTGGATATGTTGGTACCCTCCCAAGGCACGACAAGTGTAACTTCCACCATCACAGACCATGACGTGAATTGTTGTGCAACAACTATGGCAAAAAGGGGCACACAACTCGTTTTTGCAAGACACAAGTCCAACCAACCAATGAGGCTCCTAGAGCTGGAGTGAGCCATGCCTGTTATGGATGTGGTGAGACCCAGAACTTCAAGAGAAATTTCCCAAAGGCAAAAACATGCAACATGGGAAGAGTCCTAGCTATAGGCCAGGAGGAAGCTGTAGGAGATCCCACCATAGTTATAGGTATGTTCCTCCTCGACAATTCTTATGTATGCATCCTTTTTGACTCTGGTGTGGAGCGAAGTTCTCTTAGTCATGCATTTAAGCATCCACTCAAGCATAAATCCCAACCTCTAACAGAAACCATTACCGTCGAGATGGATAACAGTAAGAAAGAGAGCACTGACGCCGTATTCATAGGCTATACCCTTACTCTAAATGATTATTCCTTTCACATCGATCTTATGCGGGTCTCCATTAAAAGCTTTGATGTCATTATCGGCATGGACTGGTTAAGTCTTCATCGTGCCGATATCCTTTGTTTTGAGAAAGCCATTCGCTTCAATCTGCCTAATGGCAAAGCCGTCATTATTTATGGTGATAAAATCAGCAAAAACCATTGTATCATATCATGCATCAAAGCCCAAAAATATCATCGAAAAGAAGGGCAAGCGTTCCTAGCCCATGTCATTAATGAAAAGCAGAAAGTTAAGGATCTCGAGAGCATCCTTGAGGTCTACAACTTTCCTGATATCTTCCTTGAAGATCTCCCTGGAATCCCTCCCGAACGCCAAGTCGAGTTCAGAATCGACTTAATCCCCGGAGCCACTCCTATAGCCAAATCCCCTTACCGTCTAGCGCCGACAGAAATGCAAGAGTTATCCAGCCAGCTCGTTGAACTGCTCAACAAAGGATTCATTAAACCGAGCTTCTCACCCTGGGGAGCCCCGATCTTATTTATGAAAAAGAAGGACGTATCCTTCCGGATGTGCATAGATTATCGTGAACTAAACAAACTCACCATCAAGAATCACTAACCTCTTCCTCGAATCGATGACCTCTTCGATCAACTTTAGGGAGCCACTTATTTCTCGAAGATAGACCTAAGATCAGGGTACCATCAGTTGTTAGTCCATGAGGGTGATATTCCCTAAGACAACATTTCAGACTCGATATGGTCACTACGAGTTTGTAGTGATGCCCTTTGGTCTGACCAACGCTCTAGTGGTATTCATGGATCTGATGAATCGGGTGTTTTTCCCCTTCCTAGACAAGTTCGTGATAGTATTCATTGATGATATACTTGTCTATTCTCAAAGTGAGGAAGATCATAGACAACACTTGAGGCTAGTGCTAGAAACTTTACTGGCGGAGACATTGTATGATAAATTCTCCAAGTGCGAATTCTGGATCAGAAAAGTAACTTTCCTCGGTCACGTGTTTAGCGAGGAAGGAATACACATGGACCTTTCCAAAATCAAGGGGATTGAGAATTGGTCAGCATGGAAGGCGCCCAAAAAATTCATCAATTCTTGGATCTCGCTAGCTACTATCGCAAGTTTATCTAGAATTTCTCCAGGATTGCTAAGCCTTTGACCACCCTAACTTATAAAGGTGTACTCTTTAGTTGGGGAGAAAAGCAAGACATTGCATTTCAAACATTGAAGCGGGCCTTATGCAGTGCGCCTATCCTGTCTCTGCCAAAAGGGACGGAGGACGTTGTTGTCTACTACGATGCATCCGATCAGGTCATAGGCTGTGTGCTCATGCAATGATGAAAAGTAATTGGTTATGCCTCGAGATAGCTAAAAGAACACAAAGTCAATTATACAACTCACGACCTGGATTTGGGAGCAGTGGTCTTTGCATTAAAGATATGGAGACATTATCTCTATGGAACTAAGTGCACCGTATTCACTGACCATAAAATCCTACAACACATTTTTTATCAGAAGGAATTGAACATGAGGCAATGACAATGGGTGGAGATACTCAACGATTATGAGAGTGAGATACGCTATCATCCGGGCAAGGCCAATATGGTAGCAGACGCCCTCAGCCAGAAAGAGTACTCTGGTCGTAGAGTGAAGGCACTGACTATGACCATCCATTCCTATCTATCCGCTCAGATCAGAAAGGCTCCGCTGGAAGCCTTGAAACAAGAGAACAGGTCGGATGAAGCTTTAAGGGGAATGGAAAAGAAATTAGAGATCAAGGGATACTGAGTCTACTATTTCATGAACCAGATCTGGACCCCAAACTTCGGCGGTTAAAGAGAGGTTGTCATGAGCAAAGCTTACAGGAATCGATACTCCATTCACCCTGGTTCAGATAAGATGTATTTGGATCTTTAAAGGCTCTATTGGTGGCGAAATATGAAAGCAGAGATCGCTACCTTCATGGGCAAGTGCATCACTTGCGCCAAGGTGAAAGTGGAATATCAAAAGCGCTCAGGTCTACTTCAACAGCCAGAAATACCTGAGTGGAAGTGGGAAAGGATTGCAATGGATTTCATCACTAAGTTGCCCAAGTCTCCGAGTAGGTACGATACCATCTAGGTAATTGTCGACAGATTGACTAAATCCGCCCACTTCCTGCAAATTAAAGAAACCTTCAAGATGGAGAGGCTGACACGAATCTGATGGGTTTTATGCATAAGAACAATCCTATGTGCTCATACAAACCCTAATGCTTGGATCTAGGTTTCTCTATTGTACATGCTTTGAATCCAAGACTAATAACCTTATATCTAACATATTATAAACTGAATTAGGGTTTATAGAATTACCTTTAATTGTTATATAGTAATAACAATCAATTCCTTGCTTGGATTGGCTTCAAAAGCTTAGTGCCTAAGTGCTGCACCTCTAATGGAGTCACAAACACCTTATGCAACTTGGATGAAGAGGAGAAGAAGAGAGGCTGCCCAAAAAACGACTAGAAACCCTAGAGAATCAGTTGTTTTTGTTTTTGGGGCCTAAGGGGTCCTTTATATACTTGTGTGGGCTGCTAGGGTTTCAGTCAAAACCCTAATGGACAACTTAAACTCTAAGCAGCCCATGGAACCTTCTGGATAAGGCCATGGACGAAAATATGATGAGCTCCCATCATAATTTCGTTCACCCCTTGTTCCTTTAGCATTCCTTAGCCCAATAACTCAATTATCCAATAATTGCAGTCCAGTCCCCTAAATTTAATTAATCTCTTTTAGCCACAAAATTAATTATCAATTAATTCTTGACTAATATTAATTAAACAATATGATTTCTCCTTTAATATATTATTCTCATAATATATTAATAAATCATATTTAAACCTATCTCTCCTTAAATCATCCTACATATTGCTATGGTGAAGGCAACCCAAAAGGACCATGCTCATAATCGGGTCAAGTACATACCAAAATAGTTATGGACTTAGACACTAATCCAACAGTCTCCCACTTGGATAAGTTTAATAACTATTTTCCGTATGACTTCAGAAACTGATCAGCAATCGTAGCTTTCAAAAGCCGCTGTCAACTCTGATCTTATCAGATAGCGTGTCCTCTAGATAAGGGATCATATATTCCTCCATTCTCAAGATATCGTATAGACAAAAGACATGAATTTTAATCATCCTCTCTATACGGTTTCCCGACTTCTGATTTATGACGACTGATAACAGACTACAATTGAACACATCAACTTAGTCCCGGCTTGGCCAAGCGCTTAGGTGTCATCACTAAATCATCGAGATGCCCATAGATATCGCTTTTATCCCACTTTGGGTAAAAGGAATGGATAAACTTCGACTCAAATGCTCGCTTGCATTTATTGATCGAATCATACACAACAATAAGTTTTATAACACCAAGTTACTGGTGCGTTTACTTATTATCAATGTGCAACCGACCAACAAATAACAACTCACACGTCTCGGTTTCAAGAATATACAATATTATCGTCTCACTAATCACTCGTGATAAAACCATGTAGTGATCCAAGTGAGCGTGGGCTTAATCCAATACTCTAATCTTATCAAAGCACTCATGAACTCTGCAGCAACCTTGTGCCATGTCTAAACACTTCAGACAATCTACAGACATATTCATGACAGTCTTTCTTCATACCTACTCCCAACGTATGACCGACTGTGGATTTTTGAATAACCTAGTTATTCTGGAAGTCAAAACATGCAAACTGAAACATGATAATAATACTTAATCCTATATGGCCCCAAACCTGTGAGAGTAAATAAAACACTTCTATTTATCCACCATATTGATTACTCATTATTTATCATTTAATGTTTCGGATAATCAACTTATTACTTGAATTACAACAACAAATGTCCCATACTCTAAGCATGCACACTTTATTTCCTATGGTCTATACTATGTGAAATAGAACAATTGAAAAACTTTTCCAATGATTCTCATTTCACAATTCCTCAATCCCCATTGTTAGTGTAAGAACACAAGGTTCTTGCCACTACTAGAATATGCTAGATTCTAACATTTTACACAAAGATCCTTTCGTAAAGTCATAGCACAAAAGTCACCAAGACTTGGCTAATGAAATTACAAAGTACTTTCTTAGAAATTGTTACAAGACAACTCCATAGACATGAAGTCTCACATTCAACGTACATTCCTTTGAACATCCTTCTTGCATAAAGTTTTCTAATCTAGAAACAGAATCTCAATATCCAACTCCTAATATGGAAACATTTCCACATTTGCCATATGACAACTCATTCTTAATAGAATCTTATCTATTCATAATAATGTCGATATGGTCCATTCAACACCATACTTCCAATTATTCACAAGCGACCAATTCTCGGCGAACTTTGGATTGTCCTTTGATAGTTGTTTAATTATTTTAGTCAAAACCAATTCTAGTCCTTTTTCCATCTTAATGCGCTAGACATTTGGAAAATTTTAGAATGGTAAAATATTATAGCATTTGCAATCGATCCTATACCCGAAGCGTATGGGACACGATGCATAATGTCTTACATAAAGATATGATACTTTACCAATCTTTTGCCATAATATTTTATGTGTCATGTTCTCACAATTCGAACTATGAAAAGGGATGCCGTAATCATAATCGAAATTTGAGAACACACAATGTATCCTTTGACTGAAAATATTAAAATTTCTCAATCTAAGCTTTAGATTTTGAAACGAAGTATAATATTTTCTCCCTTAATTATAGCAAAACAACTTTTCAACCCATGCAACTTTGCAAATCGAATCTTTGTTTTTCTATAATTAATATTGCTAACTTGCAATACTCGCCATAATAATCATACAAGCATAACACTTATGCTCCCACTATCATGATGATTATCATATAAGCATAACATTTATGCTCCCACTAGCTTTGACATGTATTCAGAAAACAAATGAACTTCCAGAAAACAATGCCTATTGAATTTCTGAAATTCATATTTCTAATACCAGATGCTTCGATAGGCCTTTATCTAAGCTTCTTAAACTTATACACCGTTGCCGTAGATAGCTTATATGTGTGTTTAAATAATCTAGAACTTATGTTACTAAGTTCCAAATATTCAAACTAATTGCCAAATCTCACAATTCGAACTATGGAAAGGGATGCCGTAACCATAATCAAATTTGAGAATACAATTTTCACAATTGCTATCCTCTTAAGATCTCTCTTAGTGAAAGCATTTCCTCACAATCATTTTCATGAAGGAGGGAATCTTATGACACTTATATTTTATGGTGTATGAGTTCCTATCCATGTGAATTTGCCAAAACCAAGGTTTGCGACAAATCCAAACTCATATGGACTGAACTTTCTTAATCTTGATTTCTTGCCCTATGGTAACACGAGTGCCCACCATGTCTTCCAAGTAGTTTTGTCCTTACATATCAATGTACTTTCCATCGACTAAGGCTCTAGTATGCGTTCAAATGAGAACTCATAGAACTCACATACATAATTAACTCAATTGGAATGGCATAGAAACAAAAATAATGTCAGCACGATAGGTTGTAAACCTCAAGTCCTGTGCTAGTGATGATCTATATGGTTTATTCTTGATTTGTTCTTGAAACCTTTCAAGACCATTAATACTCCCACTAACTCCTTGATATATAAGATTCTCTTGTCAAGAAAAATGTCTTGACAAAGCAAATATTCAAGAGTTAGTGTAGTTCTTATCAAGACAAAACACTTCACATAATTGGTCCTAGTTGGTCTTTGTCTTATCCAAGACAGCACAACTTTCCAATTTCAAATGTGCAAGAATAAGAAAACTTTTCCAAGTTCCACGTTTGATGAGTGTTATAAACCTACTTAAGACTTTTCACTCATTGTCACAATCTTGACTCTAAGACTTGATATTGGAACGAAGTATGATTGACTTATTGATTTAACCATTTCTACAATACTCGATTCCTCTTCTTAGACATGCAATTGCACCAAGACTCACTTAGAGGATCAATTGAGACATGGTTCTTAATCATTAAGACTTATCATAAAACACAATAAAAGGTACTCTCCCTTCTTAAAATAGAGAAACTTTTATCTTCCTGCCTACTTGATTCTTCTTTATTCGTTCTACTATTCATTGAAACTTTTTCAATCAACTCAGAATTACACTTAATCTTATAAGTATAATCATATTTACTAAACTTTAGTAAATCATGACGAATATCTTTGTCGCTCTTGTGGTGGACTTGATCAACGCACAACCTAGTGTACTTGATCTCCTAGTCCTTCAATTGACACTTTGTCAAAGAATTAGTCTAAGTTTCCCAAATGTGAAAGTTTTTCATTCATCATACAATCCACATTGCACGATTCCAAGTTTCTGTCCAATTGAAACTTGGGCGATGAGAAACTCTCCCTATTTGGTAAACTTTTGACATTTCCACAAATAACATAATTAAGAATTAAATCCATTGTTGCTAATAATAGAAACATTCAAACATCAATTCTTTCATACATGCCATTGCAAGGATAAATAAATAAGATAAAGTCAAAATTTATTTTATTGCGGAAAAATTTGTCCTTACAATGCAATTCAATTGAAAAACTATGTTATTACATATTTCTTAACAATCTATTCTAACTCCAAGTAGTAGCTCAAGAATCCATTCTTCAAGTAATGCGATCGAAATCCATTTCTTCACGATTAGATTCAGCTCACTTCTTCCCTTAAGCTTCCTCTCTTTTCTTCGATCCTACAAAACATCAAAATGCAATCTTATCACATCATGTATTAACAATCTAGAATAGGAACTTAAAAGAGTTAGATAATGGATTTTACCTTAAGTAGAGCCATACTTCTTGACTCTCCCATCTCTTAGATCTCTCAGGTAGTTAGGGCAGCTTCGTCTCCAATGCCCCTTCTCTTGGCAATAAAAGAAAATGGACTCCTTTGGCACAGCACATCGGACAATCACAGACTTAGTTCTTTCTGGACTTCCAATGTTGCCAGTGTCCATTGAAGTTTGGGAGTTTGATTCACCAGACAAATTTGCTTGACCAGCACGCCAAATCATTGTTGATTTAGCAACTATAAGCAAATAGGTGAGATCAATTAGGGTCACGTCGTGGTCCATCATATAGTACTCTCTAACGAACTCACTATATGATTCAGGAAGTGACTGAAGAACCCAGTCAATAGCCAACTCACTTGAAATCTCGACACCCAACATGTTTAACCTATCAATGTGTGACTTCATCTCTAAGACGTGTGCACACACAGGTTTCCCATCTTCGTGTTTACTTGCCAAAAGGGCTTGAGTGAGCTTGAACTTTTCAAGCCTTTGAACTTGTGGGTCAGGGAGAATAATTGGAGGAGGTGGAGGAAGTGAAGCATGACTCTCATTTCCTTGATCATATCTCGGAACGTCATCTTCATTTGGAAAGCCTGTTCCAAAGGATTTGGGAAGACCATTGTAAGATTCAGACATCTACAAAACGGGAGAAAATTCAAGTTAAGTTGATTGAGTCCTTAATAAAACACCCAAATGAGTTATTAAGGCTAGGATCCAACATAATATTCTACAACCTAGAAAAGGGATGCCGTAATCTAGTTGCAAAATATTGGTAAATGACGATTTATCAATTTCCACCGTGAAAAACAAAAAGGAAGTTTAAGTTTTAAATGAATTGAAACTCCTAGATCTTTTGAGATTCATTGAACTTTTCAATGGCATGTTTAATCTCGATTATGCCCTTCTATTTGTGACTGGGATGCCGAGGATCACAAACAAGGTGTGAATAACCATACGAATCACGTGGTGCACCCAATGCTACAATCACCTAATCAATGTGCCGGTTAGCCACACACGCTCCATTGATCTATGACAAACATTGAGTCACCCTTCGCTACCAATGTCATCCCCAAATTAGTGTGCCGGTTAACCACACAAGCTCCACTAACGTTTGACAAGGGTACGAAGTATAATTCTATGGATTAGCATACAATTTCATATTTTTCTTAAAGTAACTATGATTTGGGAATTTGAAAAAGCATTTAGTTACTTTGTACTTCATTATACTTATAATGGAAGGTTTCTGTCCTATCCTACCCGTTCGGCTAACGACCCTCCACTAGTCAAGAATGCGGTAGGTAAGAGTGGATACCCATTCAATCGCCATTTTATAGGCAATTTCCTTAAACACCCCTTATAGACCAGCTTCGTGAATGAGGCCTACTAACGGTAAGACTGACTGTTTACTCATACATATATAATATTAGACTTTTAATGTTATATATAGTATAGGGTGTATTTTACACTTTTAAAATACCAGGTGGTTTAATTTAGTAAAATTGTACTTTTAATTTAATTAAATGTAAACCGAAACTTTATGGGTTTATTGAATCACTTTTAATTATACACTTTAATTAATTAATAAAACCATAAGGGTGTGATTTGATTTTTTTTTTCAAATTACTAGGGTTTTAGAATTTAACATTTCAAAATTAAACTTTTAATCAAATTTCAAATTCCAAAACTTGAGCGCAAGTTTTGAAACATTTCAAAACATTAGGGATCAAACAACAAATAATTTAAATTAAACAATTAATTTCATAATTATCTATATTTGACCTAATCTTATCTTAGTCATTAGATAATTACCAAATAACTTTAAATAATCCATATTTATCACATAAACAACCAATACTTAAAAGATTTGAAATTATCTATTGTTTTGGCAAGGATAAACATATAATTAAGATAAAATTCGGATTTTAACTTCATAAAACAATTTAAGCATCAAATCCAAGTCAAAACAGCAGCTAAATCCCGAAATACCCTCTGCCTGACGCACTGACTCGCCGAGTCAGACCTGGACTCGCCGAGTAGGGCCAACTCGCCGAGTCCAGATACTGACTCGCCGAGTTGAGTCGGGCAGAGGCAAAAACCTCGTTTTTCAGTAAATAATTCAACATAGCATCACATACAACAGAAACCAATCAAGGCTCTGATACCACTGATGGGTTTTATGCATAAGAACAATCCTATGTGCTCATACAAACCCTAATGCTTGGATCTAGGTTTCTCTATTGTACATGCTTTGAATCCAAGACTAATAACCTTAGATCTAACATATTATAAACTGAATTAGGGTTTATAGAATTACCTTTAATTGTTATATAGTAATAACAATCAATTCCTTACTTGGATTGGCTTCAAAAGCTTAGTGCCTCAAGTGCTGCACCTCTAATGGAGTCACAAACACCTTATGCAACTTGGATGAAGAGGAGAAGAAGAGAGGCTGCCCAAAAAACGACTAGAAACCGTAGAGAATCAGTTGTTTTTGTTTTTGGGGCCTAAGGGGTCCTTTATATACTTGTGTGGGCTGCTAGGGTTTCAGTCAAAACCCTAATGGACAGCTTAAACTCTAAGCAGCCCATGGAACCTTCTGGATAAGGCCATGGACGAAAATATGATGGGCTCCCATCATAATTTCGTTCACCCCTTGTTCCTTTAGCATTCCTTAGCCCAATAACTCAATTATCCAATAATTGCAGTCCAGTCCCCTAAATTTAATTAATCTCTTTTAGCCACAAAATTAATTATCAATTAATTCTTGACTAATATTAATTAAACAATATGATTTCTCCTTTAATATATTATTCTCATAATATATTAATAAATCATATTTAAACATATCTCTCCTTAAATCATCCTACATATTGTTATGGTGAAGGCAACCCAAAAGGACCATGCTCATAATCGGGTCAAGTACATACCAAAATAGTTATGCTCATTTACAATTTTCTGCCAGAAAACTCGTCCATTCTCTCTCTAACCTCTCCACCGCAAACACAAGAATACCCCATTTTCTTTCAAAAATCATCAAAAATCACCTTTGGGTGTTGTTGTGGAGCCTCTAACACATGTTTTTCATCAAAACCAAACATTGTTGTTTTTGAGTTCACGGCCGCAAACCTTTCAAATCTTCAAGGGCCGAAATCAGTTCACGGCCGTGAACCGTTCAAACCTTCATATTTTCTTCAAGAACACTGATCACGGACGTAAACCATTCAAGTGGCTGTTCACGACCGACAACAGTTCACGGCCGCAAACCTTCCCAATTCATGAACTTCGCTGAAAACCCTCTTTTTCTGATTCAATCAAGTCCCGGTAACATTCGTAAACTAAAAGCAAGTGTTTTTCAACACTATAATTATTGGTTTCGCTAATATTACGCGTATATGTGTTTAATTATTATTAGGATTCCCTTAATCCTGCGTACAAGAACTCGAAGGTCCTCATTCAGTTTCACATTCCGACACTTTCACGCAACTAACAGTGAGTTCATACCCCTTTGCTTTTACTATTTTTTACGTTTTCAGGGGAATAGAAGCCAAAGACAAATGATTTGTGAATTTATAAAGAAGAATTTCAACAGGTTTAAAACTTATGCAATTAATACAATCAAAATATTTCCATATTTTATAAAATATTTAGACACTTTATCCCTTTTGTAACATGCTAAGCATAAGGGACTTTTCAACTTACAACCAAAATTGCATAGATTTCAGATCAATACATGAGCCAAGTACATAACATACATGCAAACTATAATAGGTGAAGGATCCAGTTAATGGTTTGGTCTAGGCTTTCATTGTATATTGTTTTGGATAGAGTCTGTAATATTGTTTATGAGTTGTGCATGCGTTTTGGTTTGTATATGTGTTTAAGACCGTAAACTGTGTTTAAGGCCGTAAACCCTGTTTATGGTAGCAAACCCAGTTTACGTTCTGGTCTTGTATAAATAGTGGAGGAGTCGATCTTTTGTGGTTGTTGATGCCGTCGCATTTAACAAAGTCCATCGAGTTGTACTTGATGATTTTATTGAATATAATCGTGCGCAAGTTTGGTTCCTTCTAATCTTATTCTTCTTGTGTGATTCATTGTGCTTAACTACTGGTAAAGATCCTTATTCGGACCTTACAATTGGTATCTGAGCGAAAACCGGTGTTAAGGCTTCTTTCAGTCTATTTTTTGGGATATTTCAACTAATATCTTTGAAGTACGAATCTGTTGTTAGTGTTTATGTGGTGACGGGAAGCGCTTCTACTGAAAACAATCGTGTTTATCGTGTTTATAAGGGATTTCTGGGAGTTTGCTGTCGACCGTAAACTCCATTTACAATTGCTGAATCAAGAACATCAAGAACTGTAATCTTAGAATCATCATAAACCATAAACTATTTTTCAAAGATCGCAAACACATTAATCAGAAACTCACAAACCGTAAACTCCTATACCATAAACCTTGTTTATGGTCGTAATCCCCTGAACCGTAAACCTAGTTTATGGTCGTAAACACTTTCAACCATAAACTCAAAAATCTAAAATAAATTTGCTTAATTTGCTTAATTTCAAATGGATTCTACCGGTCAAAATCATTTCCATGAACTTGACACCATTATGAGCACCACCACACGAATTCCAAGATTGATGTCTGCAGATGGTTTCCCAAAATGGAAGTATAGAATTGAAAAGTACATCAAAATGAAAGACGTTAAGGTTTGGAGAAGCATTCTTAGAGGCCCTGTTAGAATCACCACGATAGTTGGGGGCCAAGTGATTGACAAGGAGGTTGAAAACTACACTGATGAGGAGTTTGAGAAAATTGAGGAGCAAGAAAGGGATTTAGCCACATTAACTATGGCATTATCTCGCGACATCGCTCAAGGTTTTCGTGAGTACACTTCGGCTAAAGATCTATGGGAAGCCCTATTTGAAGTTTATGAGGGCAATGAGGATATGAAGGAGAGTCGCTAGGACATGTTGAGACAAAACTTCAACATGTTTAACTACATTCCAGGAGAGACTCTTGAGGCTCAATTGCGGAGGTTCACATCTCTCACAACGGACATGAACATATCTGGGATTTACTTGACCAAGTCAGAAATTAACAAGAAGCTTTTCAATGCTCTTCCCAGATCTTGGGATATGAATGTTGCTGTGATAAAAAAGACTAAGGATCTAAACCTTCTCACTCTTGCTGAAACCATGGTAATCATCAAAGCATGTGATATTGATGACAAACAGAGAGAGATCAATCACATGAGCTCATACTCTACTGCAAATCTTGGGATCTCATCCAACAATGCTCTATCCTCAATCATGTCCTCTTCAGGTTAAGGGTTTGCTGCTAAACCACCTCAGATTCAGACCTTCACTACTACATCACCTATTCCTCATCCTCAGATTCAACCATCTCTCTCCCTACATGTTTTTTCTTCTCCAAATGTGCCTACTCTAGCCTCTTCCTCAAACCCTAAGGATACTAATGAGAATCTAGCTCTAGCTGCTGGGCTGGTTAACTGCTATAATGCTTTTGTAGCTGGAGATCTTCTACCTCAGCTGTTATTTGCTGATTTGGACCAGATTCATCCTGAAGACGTAGAAGAGATGGATATCACGTGGCATATTGGTATGGCTGTTTTCAGGGCCAAGCAGTTTGCTAAGAAGACTGGAAAAAGCAACTGGGGCATGAATGCTGACAAGAGGGTGGGATTCAACAAGAGCACGCTGAGATGTTTCGACTGTTATGAGTCAGGTCACTTTGCTCGTGATTGTCGAAAGCCAGATCGCAGGGTCAACAACAACAGAAGGATGGTAGCAGTGGGAAACAACCATGCAGGTGGTGCAGCTAATGGTGAGACCGCTATGGTCGCATAGTCTTTTGACTGGGAGGACCAGATTCAGGATTTGAATATCTCAGGGCCATAAAATGCTCACCTAGCTCAGATCGATCATGTTTCCTTGAAGACTGATGAAGCTGATCCCGAGGCAGAAATGATGGAGTTGCAGTTTGCTTTCATGACGTCTACCTCTTCCGAGCCCAAGAAAAGCGAGGTAACTATACCATCTTGTTCTTATGCATGTAAAGAATATGTTAAAGTTCTTCGTGATGAAATCCAATTATTGCGTAGAGAAGTAGAGGACCTTAGATATGAGGGCTACCAACTTAGGAAAGGACAAAAGCCCCTTAAAGCTCAATTAGAAGCTAAGATAAACGATTTTAGAAGAGTCCAGGCAGAGTACAATGAGAAATGTGAACTATACAATTATGTTAAAAGACAAAATGATGCGCTGACTGCCGAGCTTGATACATTAAAGAAAATATTTGATTCTGCAAACTTTTCTTTTCAAAAATTCGATGGATCAAGAGAGGTAGTTGCGAACATGATTGAACACTACATGGATTTCAAACGAAACCAACAAAAGGGTTTGGGATACGATAGTGTGCCTCCTCCTTATAATCACACATATCTGTATCAACCCTTGTCTAATGATGAGATTGCCAATGAATCATTTATGGTTTATGGTAAACCATCTGGTTTCATCTCAGGAGGATTTATAAATGTTGAAAGTATTGACGCTTCTACTTCCTATGCAGATCAACCCTTAGATCAGGCGAAGCATGGATTTGGAGTTTCTGTTTCTGTTTCTATTCCTAATTCTGATATTTCAGTTTCTGTTTGTGATTCAAATGTTAAGACTGATGATGTTTTGTGTGATGTTTCTAATTCTGATCCAGTTGAATTTGATTTCTTTGATATGTTTGATGAATTGTTTGGTAATTCTGATTCTTGTGATAATCATGAAACACCATCAACTCCTCAAGTTACAACAACTGAGACACCCTCTCTTATATCCCAATCTAGTCCTCATTCATGTTCTTCTGAGAAAAGTAAGAGTGTCGATAAGGAAAAAAAATCTGAGAAATGCAGTACAAGTTCAAATAATAAACAAATCTGTTTTAACTGTGGTGTTGGTGGTCATATAGCTAGGAATTGTCAAAATAGAATCTTTGTAAACCATTTCTCACCAAGAGGAGAGAACGAATCTCGAGGAAGGTCTTTAATTACAAAATTCTCAGGATATCGTTCTCGAAATGATGATTGGAAAGATGACCGAAGTAGAAAAAGGGCTGCTTTTGAAAAGAATAAAAAGGTTTTTGTCAACAAAACTCAAAATGGTTTGCCAAAACCGAACAAGGCTCAGCCAAAATCGGCTTCGTTAAAAGGCCATTCTGGATCTTCAATCAATTCTGGTAGAACATCTAGAGGCTCAGTGCAAACTAAAACGAAACCTATTTTAAAACCATCCGAGAATTTAATAAAACCTAAATCTCATTGGGTGCCCAAGTCAATTTCTAATTCATCATTACCACCCTCTGTAGTGATTAGGAATGAGGATCCTTGTTTGAAATCCTTAAATGTTAATTCAGAGAAAGTGAAAGGGAAACCCAAGATAGTGATGACCTGGGTTCCCAAATCTAAATGATTCCGCTTATTTTGTAGGGACAGTTGCGGAGGAATGTCGTCCGTCCTTGGTACGTCGCTAGCGGCTGCTCCCGACATATGACGGGAGACATATCCCAATTGAGCAAAATTCAATCGTTTAATGAGGGTTATGTCTCCTTTGCGGGCGGAGATGGTGGCAAGATCACACGAAAGAGGAACTGTCATAAATGGAGTGTTAAGCTTTGAGCATGTCAACTTCGCTCCCGAGTTAAAGCACAGCTTGTTGAGCGTTTCTCAAATTTGCAACAAAGGCTATTCTACCCATTTTACCGACAAAGAATGTATGATTCTCAAGCCAGGCATTGTTATCCTGGAAGAGTGGATTCTTGTTAAGTCTAAGCGGGATGGAAATGCTTACATTATTGACATGAACAGCAACCTTGCTGAACAAGTCACTTGCCTTTTCTCAAAAGTCTCCGAACAAAACGCAATGCTATGGCACCAAAGGCTCGGTCATGCTAATGCGAAAAACTTGAATCGCCTTGCTAAAAATGAGATGGTCCGAGGCCTACCTGTCATAGACTTTATTACATTTGAGACGTCTGTTTCCTGTGCTCAAGGAAAACACCATAGGAAACCACACCTTCCCAAGCAAGTCAATTCAATCAGTCAAGTGCTCCAATTATTGCATATGGACTTATTTGTTCCGGTCAACGTCCTGAGCATCAACAGAAGCTCGTACTGTCTAGTTGTGATTGATGATTTCTCTCAGTTCACGTAGGTCTTCTTCTTACCTAACAAAGCAGGAGTTGCTGATCTGATTAAGAAGTTCGTTGGGATGATTGAGAAGCAAACCAATAACCAAGTGAAGGCACTCCGTACTGACAATGGAACTGAGTTCAAGAATTCGGTTCTTGATCACTTTTGCACAGAAAAGGGGATAGTGCGTCAATACAGCTTTGTTCACACTCCTCAACAGAACGGTGTTGCTGAAAGGAGAAATAGAACATTGAAAGACACCGCATGGACAATGCTTTGTGATTCCAAACTACCTGTTTTCTTTTGGGCCGAGGCGATTAACACTGCTTGCTATGTGCAGAATCGTGTTCTAATAAACAAAGCGCGAATGAAGACCCCGTACGAAATTCTCTATGGACACAAGCCTTCCGTTAGCCATTTCCGTGTATTTGGCTGTCCTTGCACCCTTCTTCACTTGGATTCCAAACCTAAATTCAATGCCAAAGCCGATGATTATTACTTTGTAGGGTATGCTGCACGCACCGCATATAGGATTTACAACAAGAAGACTAAGCATATAGTCAAATCCTATGATGTGTGCTTGTTGGAGGAGAATGAAACAGACGCTCGAGTGGGTCCTGACTAGTTATTTGATTACACATCACTTTTCAAATCTCTAAATGTGTCTTCAGATGGTTTAAGTGGATCCTCTTCTGGTTCGAAGATTGTGTATGAAGACGAAGGCGAAGAAGTTGTCTACAGACCTCCAACGGATGTGGGGGAGTCCTGTGCTTCATCTGTAGGAAGGTTCTCTGCTCCACCTGAGGGGGAGTCATTTGATCAACCAAATAGTCCAGAGTCTAAGGTAGTAAATGAAACTCCTAATGTTGATGCTACACCTCTTACACCTATTGAGAGAGAGTTCATGTCTAGAGATGCTTCCACTGTCAATCCAACTTTTATGGAACTACTCTTTCCTGAGGAAATCGCTAATGAGTTTGTAGCAGATCAATCAAATGTGAATCAATCAATAAATGATGGAGGTTTCAATATTCACACTCTTCCTATTTCTATCAATGCTATCAGCCAAGACATACCCTCAAGAATTCAACGCGATCATCCGATCGATAACATCATTGGACAGTTGGGAGATGGAGTTAGAACTAGAAGTCAGAATGGAGACGTTAATGCATGTGTCTACTTTTGCTTTATATCTCAAATAGAGCCGAAGAATATATAAATGGCTTTGAATGATCCCAACTGGGTAGATGCAATGCATGAGGAGCTTAATCAGTTTGAAAAACTCGGGGTTTGGAAATTGGTTGACTTACCAAAGGGAAAAAGGGCTCTTGACACGCATTGGGTCTATCGTAATAAGCAGGATGATTCGGGTGTAATCGTGCGAAATAAAGCAAGGTTGGTGGTTCGTGGGTTTCATCAAATTGAGGGTCTTGCCTATACTGAGGTATTTGCTCCCGTGGCTCAGTTGGAGGCTATTCACATCTTTCTCGCATATGCTTCCTACATGAATTTCACGCACTACCAAATGGATGTCAAGACTGCCTTCTTGTATGGCAAGGTGAAGGAAGAAATTTATGTTGATCAACCTCCTGGGTTTGTTGACTCAAAGTTCTCTGATCGGGTCTACAAGTTGGACAAAGCTTTGTATGGGTTACATCAAGCTCCTCGAGCATGGTATGCAACTCCAACGAAGCATTTGCTCGAGCATGGATACTCTCGCGGCACCATTGATCAAACTTTGTTTATCAAGCATGTGGGTAATGATCAGATACTTGTTCAGATCTATGTTGACGACATTATTTTCGGGTCAACCTGTCAACAGCTTTGCAAAGAGTTTGAAGGCATGATGAAGAAAAGGTTTGAGATGAGTTCTCTAGGAGAGATGACCATGTTTCTGGGGCTTCAGGTCAAGCAATCTTCTACCGGAATCCTAATTCACCAAGCAAAGTATGTGGATGATATGCTGGAGAAGTTCGGGTTCTGAGACGCGAAACCTGCTCTTACACCCATGATGGAGAGACCTATACTGACTCCTGATCTCGATGGCGAATCCGTAGATCAGACGTATTATCGATCAATGATCGGATCGCTCATGTATCTGACTGCTAGTCACCCAGATATAATGTTTGCGGTCTGTCAATGCGCACTCTTCCATACCAATCCTAAACTTTCTCATCTTATTGCTATTAAACGAATTTTTCGGTATCTCAAAGGTTGCCCAAGACTGGGCCTTTGGTATCCGAAAAATCCCGAATTTGACCTTTATGCTTTTGCAGACAACAACTATGGCGGGTGTGAGCTTGATAGAAAATCGACTTCAGGAGGATGCCAATTTCTTGGAGATAGACTGATCTCATGGCAGTGCAAGAAGCAGCATACGGTCTCAACCTCAACAGCAGAAGCGGAATATGTCACTGCGTCTGCCTGTTGCTCTCAAGTTATATGGATCCAACATCAGCTGTTGGACTACGGTTTGAACTATCTAGAAACCCCAATTCATTATGATAATGAGGCTACTATACAAATCGCTAAAAATCCAGTCCAACATTCGAAAACCAAGCACATTGACATCAAAATTCATTTTATCATAAATTGTTATGAGTGCTCGCTCATTAGGCTAGAACATGTTCCCACTGACAATAATGTGGCGGACCTGTTCACGAAGCCTTTTCACAAAGCTCGATTCGATGTGCTTGCGGGATTTTTAAAAATGATTCATTTTGAGGATTAAACTTTTTGGTTAGGCTCAGGTTATAATTTGCGCATTTTAGTCATTTCATTCTCTCCCATGCACAAATTTAGGGGGAGAAATATCCAAAAATCCAAAAACATCAAAAATTATAAAAAACATTCAAAAATCCAAAAACATCGAAAATTAAAAAAAATATATATTTTTTGTTTCTGTTCTTTCCGAAAAACATTCAAAATCCAAAAACATCAAAAATTTCAAAAAAAATTTCAAAAATATTGTCGCTAATAGTTCTGCTTGTGATTATTGTATTGGGATGTGATATTATCTAGTGATAATAGGCAATCTAAGTCTGCGTAACGTACCCGAAGTTGAAGGGTTTATGCTCTGGTTTGATGCGTCGGTAGGCACAAAAGATTCTAAATGGACATGACTAGGCAGAGCTGAACTTAGGAAATCTATAGACTCGACAAATCTTGACCTAGTTAGATCCGTTTAGCCTGAGAATACGACGCTTGGATAGGTTGAGCAGGGAGATAGATATGGGAATCTACTCGTCACATTAAATGAACTCGTATCTGGAACCGTGGTTTCACTTTTCCTCAATGTGCGGATTTTGTCCTTAATTCCGGTATTGATGGGGCGACTGGTAAATTCTGATAAATTAGGTCTGTAGAAAATTGTTTTCTTTTCTATCTGTCTGTTAGTCATATGTTACCTCCTCTGTGTGACTCAAAATCTGACCTGGACTGTAACATATGCAACTCTGTTTCTCTGCATATTATATATATGAAATCCTTCTTATCTGTTAGCCATATGTTGTCTCCTTTGCATGACTAACAATTCGACCTGGTACACAGCATATGCATCCTTCTACTTCTCAATCCCTCTAAAACTATAAGTGATAATAATCTGAATCTATCCTCTCTCCTAATGATTGTCTACTCATCCAATGTAAGAAGTACTCTGGAAGTCCTTGATTACTGGGGCATATCAGGAAGCGGGAAACATGTTCCAGTACAATTAATATTGAACACTCAAAGATTATCTATAGATCTCGCTGCTCAATTTAGGTGGACAACAATATCCCTGGTCGTCGTCAGCTAAATGATCCTTAAGAAATAGTTTATAGGAACTTAGGATCACTTTGTCTTATAATTATTAGTATGTCCTAAAAATTGTCATAATTTTCTTGTTTAAGTGGACAACAATACCGACGATCGACCAGACAGAGATGTGAATATGAAATGTATCGACAAGTGGATTAAGACTGTCTAACAACTTTGATCCCAGCATCACCAGAAAATTTTAGTAAATCTTGAGATAAATTTTTGTCTGCGTTTACTTTTACTTTTATTTTTAATTTTTACTTTTATTTTAATTTTAATTTTTTTTATTTTAATTTATTTTATAATTGTCAAAATTAATTTTTTAAAATTTTTTAATTATTAAATTTTTGAAATTAGTTTATTTTATTATTAGGTTTATTTTATTCTTATTTTTTATTTTTATTTTTTATTTTTTACTTTTATTTTTATTTTTATTTTTTATTATTTTTTTGTCCTCAAAATGTTTTATTTTTGAAAATTTTAACCAAAATGTGGACTGGGTTTTTACACTGTGTGCGAGACAGGTAAAAGTTAAAGGAGTATAAAAGAAAGAGTTTACTGCTGTAAACCCTTTCCTCTCCCATTTCTCCCCATTTACTGCCGCAAACATCCTCTGTCTACCTCGAAAATTGTTGTAAAAATTCTGAGAAATCGGCTTAGTACACGTCGAAGGTATGTTAAAACCGACCAGGAATCTGCTTTCTATTCGCCATTCCGACCAAAATTGAAGGAGTAATCGGAGTTTAAAAAATCTATCGGCGTTTACTATTCATGAGGAGTTTACGGTTTAAGAACATTCAAGAACCGTAAACTCCATTTGGCCTTACGACTGTAAACCCGCTCTTGATCTTACGACCGTAAACCCTAGTTTTGGTCTAACGACCGTAAACTCAGGTTTTGGTCTTACGACCGTAAACCCAATTTATGGTCAGTTCACCAATTTTGACCGTAAACCCAATTTTAACTGCCTTTGACTGTAAACTAAATTGTTTGACTATTTTGACTGTTGTAAGTCCCTAATTTGCTTGTGTATCAATCAGATCCGTTTGATGGTACGGAATCCCAATCAAACGGATGATGTCAGATAAAATAGAAGAGAAGAAGAAGAACAATAATATGAATCTTGTATGTATTGATATGAATTAAAGCTCCAGATACAAAAGATTCACACACACAAAATGCTCTCTGGTGGTAAACTCTCTTCTCTCGTTCATCAATCTCTACTCCTCACCCTAACACCTATATTTATACTTGGAGAATATGGGCCGTATAACATGGGCCGTAAATGGGTTTACGGCCGTAAGGTGTTTACGGCCATAAACTCAACCGTAAACATGATCGTAAACTCCAAAAATATTACAGAAAAATACAATTGCCCAGAAAAGCAAAGTATAAACCATATTTTGACCCAACAATCTCCCCCTTGGTTTATAGATTTCTCTTCTTAATTGACCCAACAAGCTCCCCCTAAAAAGTAACCGACTATTCTTGTTGACGTTCATTGGGAGATTGGCTTCAGCTTTAATCTTCGATGACTTCACGACTTCAAGATGAACTCGATGAATCTTCAATGAATGACTTCATCATGAGCACTTGAACTTTTCTTCAAGATTTGACTCTAAACGCACATTAGGTGAGGAGTCTTCTTATACTGATTCTTGAAAGATAACGCTTTCAGCTTGAGAATCTTCAGAGAGAACATCAGAGAGAACAAATCTTCTGGATCACTTCAGCAGGTACAACGATAGCAGCAAACTGAATGAGGAGGCTTCAATGCAATCCGTTACATAATCTTCAATTTCTGCTTCACCTTGCTTCTGGGGTTGAAAGATTGAATGTCGAAAGAATAATCTTCATTTCTTGCTCCATCGAATGCGAATTCTTCGATGCTCACGGACGAGGCTTTGACTCAGAAATCTTCAACATAAACTCCGTGAGTCTTATCTATACCTGGAATCACTTTTCAATACAAAACAAAACTAAAAGGAAAATTTAGCACACAATATTTTTGGATTTTTCATATTTTCTGAAAAAGAAATAAAGTAGAAATAACAGTATTTTTGGATTTTTAATTTTTTGATTTTTGTTTGTTTTATTTTTAATTCTCCCCTAATATTTAAATTAGAAGAAACTATGAACAAATTTAACAACAACAAGAATAATTGCTAACTTTAAGAGTGATTTGGGATCAAAGTTGTTGGACAGCCTTATTCCACTTGTCGGTACCCTTATCTTCACATCTTCGTCTGATCGATCGCCAATATTGTGGTCCACTTAAACACGAAACATTTGTGACAAGATTGGACAATTTACCAATGACATGATACATGCATATATCTAATTATAACTTTATTATCATGATTGGCCCTAATTCTTAAATACTTTTTTCTTAAGACCATTTAACTGACTACAACCATAGATATTGTTGTCCACCTAAATCGAGCAGCGAGATCTACAGACAACCTGTAGGTGTTCAATTTTAAGTGTACTAGAACATGTTTCCCGCTTCCTGATATGCCCCAGCCATCAAGAACTTCCAGAGGACTCCTTACACCGGGTGAGCAGATAACCATTCAGAGAGAGGATAGATTCAGATTTCTATTACTTATTGTTTTAGAGGGGTTGAGATGTAGAAGGTTGCATATGCTGTGTACCAGGTCGGATTAGAAGTCACGCAAAGGAGACATCATATGGCTAACAGATGAGAGAAATTTCATATATATAGCCTGCAGAGAAGTAGAGGTCCATATGTTGTGTACCAAGTCGGATTCACGCAAATGAGACAACATATGGCTAACAGACGGAAAGAAAGAAAATGATATTCTACAGACCTAATTTAACGGAATTTACCAGCCGCCCCATCCAACCGGAATTAAGGACAGAATCCGCACATCGAGGAAAAGTGAATCCACAGTTCTAGATACGGGTTATTTAATGCGACCGGTAGATTCCCATGTATATCTCCCTGCTCAACCCATCCGAGTGTCGTGACATCAGGTTAAACGGATCTAACTAGGTCAAAGTTTGTCAAGTCCTTAAATTCATTAGGTTCAACTTTCCCTAGTCAAGTCCATTTAAAAATCTTTCGTGCCTACCAGCGCATCGAGCACAGAGTGTAGACGATTCAACTTAGGTATGTTACACCGATTCAGATTGCCCATTATCACTTGCTAATTTCATTTCCCAAAACATCTCCCTCAAGCACATTTCATTAACACCATATTTTGATTTTCTGATATTCTAATGTTTTTTTAAAATTTTCTAATTTTTGTTTAGTTTTTATTTCTCCCCCTAAATTTGTGCATATGAGAGAAACGAAAGTAAATGCGCAAATTTAAACTAACCTAAAACAAAAATTAGTCTTTAAAGCGAATCAGCTTAAGAAAAACTCAGGAGTATAGAGAAGAAAACTCAAACCGTAAGTCACTGATTGAATTTGCATCTAGAAGGTCTGAGAACAGCACGCGTAATCTCAGAACCAATCCGAAAATTCTTCAAATCATTAAGCATTAACCCCATGAGTGATCCCTTCCTTTCTTCCCTTCCCGCAAAAGGACAAATACTCTTAAGTAATGTTCTGAGTGTTGTACAGTTAAGAGATGCCTCCTATGATGTGCCTGGAACTGCCACTACCAACAAACCAAAGTCTGATGATATGCCTCCATAGTTGCTCCGACACAGAGCGGGATTAGTTGGTCTTTGGAACCCAGTCCATTTTGAAACTGGGTTGACCATTGTAATCAACGCAAGCTACTTTCTCCCATGACATGTCCTGTTTATCACAAACAGAAGATATAGAAATATTAGAATCGTTAGAAGATTTGGGAGATTGAGCCTTCGGAACCCATTTGTAGTTGGGTTTAACCCATTTCTTTTTCGATTTGATGGGTGGCTCAGTGCTTGCTTTTGATCTTGATGTCGGCCATTGAGATGACTTTGACCTAACCGGTCTTTGTTTTACTGGATCATCTATTGGATTGGGCTTGTTGGCTGACATTTCCTTCTTGCCCTTGGGATTTGGATGCTTGGCCTTGGGAGTTGAATTCTTGGCCTTCATGACATTCCAATCGGCATTGTCTGAACGTGACCTTGAGAGGTTTCTTTTGAAAAATCTCCCTCTTGGCGCGTTTTTCCATCCTTTTGCGTTATAGGGAACATAAGCGCGATTTGGACAGTTTCGGGTCATGTGTCCAGGTGTTCCATAGTGAAAACAAGTCTTTTTCTTCACTGTGAAGTTATTTCTTCCTGCCCCTGGTGGCATATCCTTGCCTTGTCTCTTACTTTTCCCACACGCACACTTGCTACAAGCATTCTATTGCATTGGAATTAGAGGCCTATATTTCTCAACGGCAGGTTTGTTAGGAGTAACAGAATTAGAAGCAACAGATTCTGAGTTCAAAGAGTCATTGGTTTGTTCAGTAGTGTTCTTCTTGTTCTCATTTTCTGCTACTTTACTTGCACATGAAGTAGAAGCATTAGTATTTTCAACATTAATAACTCCTCCTGACACAAATCCAACTCGTTTGCCATATTGATTATGTGCCTCCCTGGCAATTTCTTCCTATGTGATAGGGATGGATGTGTAGTTATGATTGAAAGGAGGAGGAACACTATCATACCCTAGACCCTTGTTTTGATTATCTTTGAATTTTAATTGGGTTTCAAATAATGACTCGACTGTCTGACTTAATGCAGTATAATTTTTGGAACTAACGTCTGTTTTTCCACACTTAATTTTCAAAGTGTCAGGTTCTTCAGTTATAGCAGCAAGTTGTCTCTTAATATAGTCATAATTTTCACACTTGATGCTATACTCTTCCTGAAGCTTCCTAAAGTCTTTGATTTTTGCTTCTAATTCAGCCTTCAGGGGTTTTTGTCCTTTCGTGAGTTGATATCCTTCATATCTCAGGTCCTCAACTTTTCTTTTTAATAAATCAAGTTGTTCCCGAAGAAATATAATCGTAGTTTCACAAGCTGGAGTACATGTAACTTCAGTGACCGGAATGTTTTCAGAACTCATTGTTTTTCTACACTTCAAAGCATCAAGTTCTACAATTACATCAGCAAGACGAAGATGATTGAGATCCTTTGTCTTCTTGATGATAGCCACGTTCATATCCCACGATTTCGGAAGTGAATTTAGCAACTTTTTGTTTATCTCGGACTTAGTCAAGAAGATCCCAGCTATATTCATCTCAGTAGTGAGTGTGGTAAATCGCTGCAACTGAGTTTCGAGGGTTTCTCCAGGGATATAATTGAAAATGTTGAACTTTTATCTTAACATATCCTGACGACTCTCTTTCATGTTTTCAACTCCCTTGTAGACCTTAAACTCAATTAAAAGCACAACTAGAAGCTAAAATAAAACTTAAAAGTCAAACCCTTTGACTACAAACCTCAAAACTCAACCTTAAAAGTCAAATTTAAAAAGTCAAACTTGAAAAGTCAAACTCAAAAGTCAAACTTGAAAAGTCAAATTCAAAAGTCAAACCGGAAAGCTAAATTTGAAAATTTAAAAGTCAAACGAGAAAGTCAAAGATTAAAGTCAAAGGTCAAACTTGAAAGTCAAAGTCAATTTTTGAAGACAAAAGTCAAAAATTAAAAACTATTTATTATATTATTATTATTATTATTATTATTATTATTATTATTATTATTATTATTATTATTATTATTATTATTATTATTATTATTATTTAGATGAAAAAGGAATTTAAAAAAAAAATTAATTTTTGGGCTAAAAATGACAATTTTGCGAAACTTGGAACAGAAAAGGAGTGTTTTTGAGTAAAGAATGCGGAGGAAAGGAACAAAGGTGATGCTAGAGGAGTTGGTTAAGGCGCTGGTTGATGAATGAGAGGTCTCGAGTTCGATTCTCGGTAGCCCCCAAACTCATTTCCTATTTTTTATATATGCGAAGCGAGGCGCTGCTACTGCGAAGGCTGCTGCTACTGCGAAGCTCCCTGGAAGCAAGGACGAGGACCGAGGTGCGAGGCGAAGACCGAGACTGCTGGACCGCAAACTCTTAGGACCGGCCGTAAACTCCGAGGCCGCAAGCTCGGACCGTGAACCTCGGGCCGCAAACTCCGTAACCCTAGCCGCCGGCCGCAAAGAAACCCTAGCCGCAAGCTGTTTACGGCCGAGAACCCTTCAATGGCCGTAAACCCTAAAAAAATGACGTTTTTCATCCCTTTTTGCTCTAAAACTCGATCAAAAACCCGTGTTTATGAGAAAATGCAAAGAAGAAACCCCCCTTAATTTTCAGAGATCTATCCAAAAATGCAAAAAACTTTCGAAAATAAGATCAAATAATGCCCCAAATCTGACAAAATTGACTAATACAACTTGGCTCTGATACCAATTGTAAGTCCCTAAGTTACCTGTGTATCAATCAAATCTGTTTGATGGTGCGGAATCCCAATCAAACGGATGATGTCAGATCAAATAGAAGAGAAGGAGAAGAAGAATAATATGAATCTCTGTATGAATTGATTAGAATTAAAACTCCAGATACAAAAGATTCACACAATTACACACATACGCTCCTTATTCTCTCTGGCCATAAACTCTCTTCATGTTCATCAATCTCTACTCCTCACTCTAACACCTATATTTATACTTGGAGAATATGGGCCGTATAACATGGGTCGTAAATCGGTTTACGGCCGTAAACTCAACCGTAAACTCCAAAAATATTACAGAAAAATACAATTGCCCAGAAAAGCAAAGTGTAAACCATATTTTGACCCAACAACTGTAAACTCTAATCATTTGTAGTCAAATTAATTTTTAAAAGGCAAAAATTATATTGATTAATTAAGAAAAATAAATGATTTAAATTGTTAAAATTTTGTGTTTTCTTACTTAGCTTGTTTAGTGCAGAAAAATGGAAAATCTCAAGTTTGCGGACATGCACAACTTGGCTATCGTGCTGGATGATCCTCCGGTCACTCATGTAGAGTTCAAGTACATGATTTACAGGCTGAGAGAGTGCTTTTTATCCTGTGCCATCACAATAAATCCCATCATCTATCAGAATATCATCCGAGAGTTTTGGAAGACAGCTAAAATGGCAAATGTCAATGGAGAAATTGCATTTGAAGTTGTAGTCAAAGGTTGCAAGATCAAGATTACAGAGCAGTACATCAGAGACACTTTGCTGGTCAACGATGAATCCAATTTCCCTACTGAAATTGGAATTGATGATGTAAAACGGATCCTTCAGAGGATGGGATATCAGGGTGTCTACCCTCCCACAGTGAAGAAGCTCCTGCCTCCTTACTGGCGATTCTTAGAACACGTGTTCGTGAGCTGCATTCTGGCAGGAGATCTGGAGCCGATGAGATCTCCCTCAGGAACACAGGGGCAATTGTCTCGTTGGCTGCTGGCATAAAGTTTAATTTCTCAAAGTTCATTCTCGATGAATTCCTGGTGAACATCAATGCCATGACCCGGAGGACCAGAGATGTATTCTTGCTTTATCCAAGGTTCATTCAAGTATTCATTGACGACTAGTTTCCAAAAATGATCAAGGATGGTGATAAGTTGGACATAAAATCCTTAGGCCCTCACACAGTTGGTCTTACCAAGCAAAATAGAAAGTGCAAGGTTGTCTTTCAAGATTTACATCCCCTGGTGATGTTTGGGAATTTTGCTGAAATTGGTGAATCCTCCGAGTCCCATGGAGTAACTGATAATGCATCATCAGAGCCCATTTCATCTGCAAGTGTTGTGTCTGATGATGTCATTACTATATCAGATCATGATGCCGATGAAACTGTTGTTGCAAATGCCCAAGTTGCCGAAGAACACGAATTGCAATCGGTACCGGTTCAAGGGGATTACAATGAGGGATCGGGGAACGAGAAAGAAGAGTTCGAGGATGTCGACCTTAAGGGATTCGATAAAGATGATATTCCATTTAACTTCGGCAGTAATGATGATTTTATGACTGGAGAAAACCTTGACAACTTGCTTGATGATGTTGATGAAGTTGTTCATACGACAATAGAGACAAGGGAAAAAGAAGATGTTTTCATAGTTGCAGCTCTTGTTTCCAAACCAACGGCGGAAATAGCAACTCCTATGGTGACGGTGTTAGGGATTCCTTTCCTCCACCCAGCAAAAGACGCAAACTCATTCTGAGATTGGCAACTCAAAGTGCTACAACTCAAAATGTTACAGCTCCTCCAACAATCACACCCGTTATTGTTTCATCTGAACCTTTTAGTGAAGGCCCTAGTACCGTATTTGAAGCTGGTGGCTCTTCATTCTAAACAAATCTCTCTCCTCCCAGGCCAGATAATGATAAAGCCTCGGTTAGGCTTGCCAGGCTCTTAGCAGAGGAACAATTTTCTACGCCACCCTCTCACGGAAAATGGTTATTCAAGAGAAGTGTGGATCATAGGGCACCTTGGGATAAGCCCCGAATCACCTTCACAGACCTAAGCACTCATACTTTCAGGGAAACCTATGGTGATAGGTCAGGAATCGTTTCATGGGGATTCCATGACACTATGGACATGTTTATGGTGAGAAGGAAGAGCGGGAATAAGGAATTGTACAAGGATGCTCATGATTTTCACTCCTATACTAAAGTTGACCTTATCGAGCTATCCAAAGCCCACTTCTCAAATCCGTTAGGAAATCCCAGAGCTAGTCAGTTCAAATCTTTCTTGGATGATCAAGTGGCCAAAGGCTTTCCGTCAATGAAGACCGTGGAATCTTTTGTTGAAGTTCACAAGCATATCATTGATCCCAAGACAAGTGAGCCTCTTCGTACGGTGATGTGGCCTGCTACTACTCAAGTCAAACATATTCCTGTTCTTCAAAATTGTCCTGATGGGTCTCTTCAATCCATGCTATATTGGGTGTATGATGATTCTTCAGATGTTGCTGTTATCAAGCTCAAGGAAGATTGTATCCGCCTGTATGACAAAAGGGATTTGCTTCAATTTGGCGAGCGGGACATACATCAACTGGAAAATCATCAGATTATAGTAGCTGAAGAAGTTTTTGAGCCTGCTGCAAAAGAGTACACATGGATGGTGGTTACGATCATTGACAAGAGAATATGGAATGGAGCAATGGGAAGATCTGATGTGTTGGTAGTCGACAAGGACTGAGTTCAAGCTAGCACCAAACCAAGGGGGGATTGAAGGATCCAGTTAATGGTTTGGTCTAGGCTTTCAGTGTATATTGTTTTGGATAGAGTCTATAATACTGTTTATAAGTTGTGCATGCGTTTTGGTTTGTCTATGTGTTTAAGACCGTAAACTGTGTTTACGGCCGTAAACTAGTTTACGACCGTAAATGTTGTTTACGGTAGCAAACCCAATTTATGGTCTGGTCTTGTATAAATAGTGGAGGAGTCGGTCTTTTGTGGTTGTTGATGCCATCGCGTTTAACAGAGTCCATCTAGTTGTACTTGACGGTTTATTGAATATAATCTTGTGCAAGATTGGTTCCTTCTCATCTTATTCTTCTTGTGTGATTGATTGTGCTTAACTATTGGTAAAGATCCATATTCGGAACTTACAATAGGTATAGTTTGGGATTTCAATACACAGTTTTACAAATTCAGAGCTTATACATTAACAATTATACAAACTATGATAGAGTTAGTTTATGATATAAAATACTATTTTTCAGGTAACAAGAATACATTACTAAATAATTATTTAAGTATAATTATTTTTACTCTACAAGGCATACATGTGGATTCAAGTACAAAAGAACATTACAGTACACATAAACTAGTTAATACAAGGTTGTGAAACACTAGTTCAGTTGTACCCTTTGGGGTGCGGAAATAAATCCTATCATTTTGTGTAACCATAGTCTCCTGGGGGAGAGCATGAGATTTGTGAATAGATTTTTTCGGGACTGACTATCCCACACCTGAACTGCTAGCTACAGTTAGGCAGGTATGCCTGTGGTGACAAATGTCATAACATCTGACGCCTGAAGAACGTCGTAAGGGTCACTAGGTCATATAAAGCATGGTTATATGACTCCCAATAGTATAAACTAACCTTTATTTAACGGATTTCTTTCTTCGTTAGTTTTATTCTAATTAATAGAAATACTATACGCTACACTAGAGGATTCTAGGGAATACAATTCATGGTTTTATTTTAAGGAATGAAACAACTATACATATTGGTGGTAACTAGGGTTTTCAAACAGAACATATAATTCACTAGTGGTAGCCAGTGTTTTCATACAAAGGGTTTTTATTCAAAACAATGTTATACATGTTGGATTAGTGTCTAAGTCCATAACTATTTTGGTATGTACTTGACCCGATTGTGCATGGTCCTTTTGGCTTGTCTTCACACTGGTGACTAGACAGGATGATTATTGAGGAGAGAGGTTGGTATATTGTTAAGAATAATAAATTAGGGTATGAATATGATTTATTAATATATTATATGAATAATATATTAATTTGGAACCATATTATTAATTAGTATTTAATCGGAAATTAATTTAGAATTAATGTTGGGATTAAAGGAACTGATTGAAAGTGTAGGGGCTATTTTGTAATTATTCAATAGTTGAGGCTTTGGGCCATTGGATCACCTTTATTGAGGCTTGAATGAAAATCCTAGAAGGATCAAGGAGTTTTCGTCCAAGGGCTTAAGGAAAGGAGTCCATGGACTTGCTTAGGCCCTAAGCTAGGGGATTAGGGTTTACACCTTGAAACCCTAGTTAGCCTTAGGTATAAATAGCACCCTAAGGCACTAAGATTTCGTCCAAGCCTTGGGAAACCCTAAAAGGAATGAAATATAGGGTAAGATACCCTTCTCTCCTCTCTCCCATATTTATCCTTTCACCTAATGTGTTTGTGAGCCATTAGAGGTACTACACTTGTGGTACTTGGTTTCAAGAGCTAAGGAGATTCAAGGAACTAGTTGTTATTGCTATATAACAACAAAAGGTATGTATTCTATTCTTCTATGTGGATTTCAAAAATAGTACTAGCACGACAAGTTTCTTTTTGCCTTCATAAAGTTGTATAACTAATAGTGAAAACATAGATCCAACTCTAGGGTTGCATGCACACATAGGATTGTTTGTGTGACAACCGTCAAATTCTGGTCAATTCAAAGTCAAATAAAGTCAACAAGTCAAACCGGTCAACTCAATTTGCCCGTAGGTACTAGAGTTTACGTTATGTAATTTCCAAACAACTCTCTATTCTAATGAGAGACCATAAATCGAAAAGTGCGTGCATCTAGATCTCCTTAACCTAAAAACTATGGTACGTGGTGAGCCAAACCGATAAAACAATGTTGCATACTCATCGGGAGTATGCAAGATCCTTAAACAAGGCTTAACGGGGCTTACGGACCTTGCATTGCGAAGCCAGACACTCACATTCATCACACACGAAACCGCTCTCAATCATTTTCACTCTATCTCTCTGTATGTGAAATCTCTCCCAAATATCTCTTTGTATGTGAAATCTCTCCAAGAATGTCAAATCTCTCCCAAATATCTCTTTGTATGTGAAATCTCTCCAAGAATGTCAAATCTCTCCCAAATCTCTCTAAGTATGAGGAATCTCTCCTAAATATCTCTTTGTATGAGAAATCTCTCCAAGAATGTCAAATCTCTCCCAAATCTCTCTAAGTATGTGAAATCTCTCCCAAATATCTCTTTGTATGTGAAATCTCTCCAAGAATGTCAAATCTCTCCCAAATTTCTCTAAGTATGAGGAATCTCTCTCAAATATCTCTCTGTATGTGAAATCTCTCCAAGAATGTCAAATCTCTTCCAAATCTCTCTAAGTATGTGAAATCTCTCCCAAATCTCTCTTTGTATGAGAAATCTCTCCAAGAATGTTAAATCTCTTCCAAATCTCTCTAAGTATGTGAAATCTCTCCCAAATCTCTCTTTGTATGAGAAATCTCTCCAAGAATGTCAAATCTCTCCCAAATCTCTCTAAGAATGTGAAATCTCTCCAAGTATGTCAAATTTCTCCCAAATCTCTCTGAGTATGTGGAATCTCTCTCAAATCTCTCTCGAAATCTCTCCCAACATTCTATGATCACTCGGGGCATCCCGACCCTCGAATTTGGCGAAAACAGCCCAAAAACGGAAGTCTAAGCGAAAAACGGACTTAAGGAACTGAAACCCCTCTTAGGAACCGAAACCCCTCTTAGGAACCGAAAGTCCTCTGAGGAACCGAACCCTTCTGATAAAGAAAAACCGAACCGAACCTTCTGATGAAGAAAAACCGAACCGGACCTTCTGATGAAGAAGAACCGAACCGAACCTTCTGATGAAGAAAAACCGAACAGAACCTTCTGGTGAAGAAGAACCGAACCGAACCTTCGGACGGACCCTCGCCCTTCGCTTCTCGCTTCTGGCTCACGCCTTTCGCTTCTCGCTTCTGGCTCGCGCCTTTCGCTTCCGACTCAGCACCAACAAGGACCGAACCTCGGCCTAGGACCGAGAGGTCTCGCTAGGAACTCATTTTCTCCCGGTTTTCGCGTAGTTTTGCGTTTAAGGCCCGTTTTTAATTATTTTAACGCGGGATTTTCACCCAAAATCATATTCTAACATAATAAACCCTAAATATTCACAATTTAATCATATTTTCATAAAAATCTTTATTTAAATAATAAAAGCAAGTGGGTAAAGTACAAAGAGGTGGAGTGTTGACTTTGCTTTACTTTATGACACAAGCAACCACTCCCACACCCACTCTATGACCAGCCACACCTCCCCACATTACCTAGGTCACATCAATGTCCTTTCCACTCAATCATCACTCTTTCCCACGTTTTTGAGAGCTGAATATTCATCCTCTCTCCTCACTTCTCTCATTTGCTCTCATTTCACAAGAAGATCAAACTCTTTCCTCTCTCACTTTCTCTCTCTAGAAATTCGAGATTTCCAGGGCTGATCTTGAGTTTTTCCTCCACATTTGGTAAGCATAATCCATTCTCTTTATGATTATCTCAATTATTTCCACTCAAATCATGGATATCTTACACAAACATCATCACATTCTTGTTAGATCTTCGAATTTTCAAGTGATTCTTCAAGTGTTCTTGGGTTGAACACTTCTCTTCTTCAACACTTACCTACTGAAATCACTCAAGGTGAGTTCATACCCCTAAATTTTCATGTTTTCTCAAGTTTTTAGGGGGGGGGGGGGATACAAGTTAAAACACCAAGAACATAACTAAACTTTTCTAACAGCCTTCATCAGAAAAGTTCAACCCCATTCACGGACTATTTTGGACAACTTAAGCATTTTAGTTTTCAAAACTGTTTTAGGTGCATGTAGTTCCACTTCTTAGCTTTAAAATGACTACTTGCACATCTCCATACGATTTTTCTACAATTTATGGTGATTTTTACAAAACTGCCTATCATTTCAAACATCAATCCGGACCAGTCTGTGATTATGGACTTTTTCACATAAGTAAGAAGTCATTAAAAATTATAATAAAAATTATGAACAAACTAGACTCATTTTCCAAACTCTCAGAAGTTACAGAACTTGATTTGGACATTTTATGATTTTTCTACAATTTTTCCAATAACAGTTACAGAAAATGTTATTAACAGAAAAACACTATAAATTTCATTTCACCTTGTAACATGTTGAGCAAGGTATACATCATTATGTGATTATGTGTTGTTGCAATATATGACACTTTTGTATTCTTATATAGACATACATCAGAAAACAAATGGATTTACACCTCCACAAGTATGGTAAATATATAAATGATAATACAAGGCTATATCCATTAAAATATAAACATTGGTAAATTATGGCAAGTAAGGCTTATGCTCACTACCCACACAAATAATTAATAAACTATAATAGGTATAGTTTAGGGTTATTTTACATAACAAACACATGATTAAAGGTTTTACACATACAAAAGAGTTATTACCACTATGGATAACTATGATAAACTATAATAAGTATAGTTAAGTCATTATACCCCCACAAACGAACACGCTAGTTATAATCGGTATAGTTATGGCATATATATATTACAAACAAAGTGATAAACTATAATAGGTATAGTTTATGTTTCATCTACACTATGAACTTAATTACAAGAAAGGAATTCACCATCACCACCACTTTTGGTAAACTATAATATGCATAGTTCATGTTCACTAGTCACTATCACTATCTGATGAACTATGATATGTATAGTTTATGTTCACAGTCACTACTACTATTTCATACACTACACTAGGGTTTGGTTCCGGTTTTTGGATTTAACTCCACATTAAATTTTCGCATTGTTTGACTTCAACTATAATCGTTAAGCGTATATGCTTGAGTCATACAAGAATATAGTCTGGATTGGCTTAGAATTGGTGGTGCCTGCCTCATCTCCTGTTCCTCGTTAGGTTGTGGACCTAGGGCAGACCCACCATATTCAACGTTTTATCTAACTTAAATCTTCTATAACTTATATACGCTGGACGATTATAGGGGAAATGTACGGGTCAATCTAGGGTTCATTAATACATCATATAGGAATATGTTGTTTACACTTAACTAAGAAAATATTGGATTTTCTGGAAATCAATTTCATCGATTTTATAAGGAAAACGGTTTCTACTCCAAACAAAACTCTTATGAACTCACCAACTTAATTGTTGACACTCTTTCAAAACTACTTGTATTCTCAGGAAATCAGTGAAACAGAAAAACTTCAGCGCTTTGAGGATGGGACGTTAAACCGTCAACAATTTATTTTTGTCATCATAATGTAATTGATTTTGAAACATGTAAACATATACTTTGGTGTAACTTTTTTTTTTAATTATATTTATGATGGTTGTATTTACTTTGAGCACTATTATACACGTTGTTGTGATACTGTACATGAAGTCCTCCAGCCCCGGACGTTTCCGCCATCCTTGGTTTGGGGGTGTGACAGATTGGTATCAGAGCATTGTTTATAGTGAACTCAGTATATCGAACCACATAAGATATACAAACTATAAACACATTGGGACTGAAAGTCTCTGATTTAAAGTTTTCAAAGCAACTATACTTTTAGAAAAAAAAAATTCTCGGTAAAAGTAGGAGCATGTGCACACACACTAGGGTCAGTATCATGGTGGGATGGGACAAAAGTGGTGATTGTTGAACAATACGAGTAGGCTTGGGGATGTATAGTCAGGTCTGGGAATGACATAGCCTGATCAACTATGTCTCACCCAGAAGTGATTAGCATATGCCCAGGAATGCTCGTAGGTGTTGCAACAAGTCTAAAAACTTACCAACACTACCACAATGAAATACCATAGGGGTATTTGGTGTTATTATAATTACTTATTTGAGAACTAAATAGATTTTTATCAATAGGTCAATAATTTCCTAGTGGATACATTAAAATTATATATATCCAGGACGTCATAGACTTAGAATCTGTGGATCTTTGCTTTACTTCATGTTCTCGTTGGATTGGGGATTTAGAGTTAGGATCGCTTATTCGAAGGTCTATCCTGTCCCAAATACATATGACTAGTATGCACTAAACAATATATTGAAGTACCTGATAAAGATCATCTTATAATTATCTAATTAGTACGTCTACTTAGTTATTTCTTATATCCCCATTTCTCGCGAAGATATCATGGCTGAATTCCATCCCCACGACGACCCGTACTACCCTAACCACGGCAATACTGAATGGCTCGGAGAGGAGCCAGAGAATGATTACCGAATCCCTTTGGATGGTCACTAAGCTGAAGGCTTTGCTGATGGTTCTGACTCCGACCCTGAAGTGGAGAACCTACCCTGATGGCTCTTGTTCCGAATCCTATCCCTCGTCCGGTTTTTCAAGGCCCGACGCCTCCTTGGGTAGAGTGCTTGGAAACCTGGAGCGAAGAACACGACCAACCTAGGCTGTTAAATGGAGACATTCGAATCCTTCAGAATCCGGAGACTACACTATTCAAGGGAACCGTAGCATTGCCCAAGATTTTCCTTACGTTATTGAGGTGTAGACCTATTTTCCTCGAACCCTATATTACAAACAATTTACATATGGTAACTCCACGAAATTCTTAATATATACCAAGTGATTTTAGGAGGGGATCAGGCACGAAACAAATCACAAGTTGCATTTGAGTCACTACTACTAAAATTCATTCATAGGGGCTTTGTTATGAATTACATACAAAATACTTTTAAGTCAGAACATAATACAAACAAGTCTGGCTTGATAACATCTGACTTGTCACTACTATTAAAAACTTATCGTTTGTTTGTCTCTACCAACTTATGACAGGACTATGCTGCCAAAGAAAAATTCCAGACCCTCCGGAAACACAGCACCGCCCCCTCCGCAGTTTGATCCCATAATGTTTCAAGCTGCCGTAACAGCAGCTGTGGCGGCAGCAATGTCGCAAATGGGTACAAATGGTTCCGGCGGCTTCGGATCCGGGAATACTAACTCGAATCAGGGGGACAGCACAGGGCGTACTAAGGAGTGTTGTTACAAAGACTTCACGAATGGCAAACCCGATCCTTTCGACGGAAGCGTGGGCGTCATTGCCCTGATGTAATGGTTCGAAAGGACCGAAGCAGTCTTCGAAATCTGTGCTTGTCCCGAAGCGAGCAAAGTCAAGTATGCGGCATTCACTTTCACAAGAAAAGCTCTTACTTGGTGGAATGGTCGAGTTAAGTCACTTACTCCTGCAGTGGCTAACTCCATAGGCTGGGAAAACTTAAAAGCGTTGATGTTAAAGGAGTATTGCCCGAGGGGAGAAATACAAAAACTCGAAGAAGAACTCTGGAATCTCAAGATGTCGGGGACGGATCTCGAAGCTTATACTGCCCGATTCAATGACCTAGCACTCCTCTGTCCTGCAATGGTCACCCCAGAGGAGAAAAAGGTAGAACGATACCTTTGGGGGCTATCATCCCAGATCCATGATAGTGTATTGGCCTCAAGACCAACTACCTTCGATAGCGCCAAGGAGTTGGCACAACAACTCATCGACCATCGTGCCAGCCATGACACTACGACAACCACGCCAATTTTTGTTGTTCATGCTGCCACAACCCTCACCACGCCAACTCCCATGAAACAATACGCTGGAACCCTTCCGAAATGTAACAAGTGTAGCTTCCATCACACTGGGGCTTGTAGAGAATTGCATTGCATGAACTGCAATAGGAAAGGGCACACTACCCGTTTCTGTAGGGCACCGTTACGACCCATCAACCAGTTCCTCGGCTTTGGAGTAAGCCCAGCCTGTTACAAATGTGGAGAAACAGGCCACTTTAAAAGGAACTGCCCAAGAGCAAGAGATGCCAGTGGTGGTGGAAGGGTGCTTGCGATCACCGAAGGAGAGACCACCCCGGAATTGCCCGTAAATATCAGTACGTGTTTCTAACATCGACGTTTAAATTCCAAATTTCTTTATATGATTAAATCTAGCATCGATTAAAACATGCATAGTAGTAATGCCAAGGATTAAACTGAGAGCGTAAACTATAAGAAATTCCAAGGCCGTCATGTGACATTAGGCGGGTTATTCCTTACCATAATCAATTTCTTGTACTGTAAGTACTTTTAGTTAGGCCTTTAGTCGGCCAAAACTCTCCTGCTCCGGATGTAATGTAAGACCCTCTTCAAGGTCAATTTTCCCTAATTTGTTACATCTTAAGCATTAATGACGTTGTCAGTCGGATAAATTCTGTGACACTCTTTGATTCAAATACTCCCATAGGAGTCTATCTGGAACCCACTTTAGTCAAGTTGTTGGACTAGAGTAATTTTGCTCCAGGATCGTTCCCAATTCTCTTTCAAAGGTTGGATCATGTTATTCACCAACCCACGAAACCCGGTTTGAACGAAAAACATCATGAGACCATTCTACGAATTTACTTCTACTCCGTAATAGGACTGCATCATAGGGATGTAGGTCAAACATTCGAGAACATGCTTCTACTCTATAGGTGAACGGTCGAAATACATCTAGGTTCAATGTTAGCCCTGACTAGGAACTCTAGTTCATTAAGGAGGATTACTAAGAATGTTATTTGTTATGATTTCCTCACTTATACATTCCCCAGTTATATATAACGAATACCTGGTAGATAATAGAATGTGAGAATTCTGACTTAGTTTCTTTTCCTCGTTGGGATGTGAAACTGAAGTAGAATCACACATTTTACTATCCGCCCAGTATTGGTTATATCATAATATGTATAAGCTAAGTTTTCATGTATAATAACTCATCTCTTAGTCAGAATCAAAATAATGTAGAGCCGACCTTAGTCATTCACAAACTCCTTGCCTGATTTCAAATTTCGGGACGAAATTCCCTCTAACGGGGGGATGATGTGACAACCGTCAAATTCTGGTCAATTCAAAGTCAAATAAAGTCAACAAGTCAAACCGGTCAACTCAATTTGCCCGTAGGTACTAGCGTTTACGTTATGTAATTTCCAAACAACTCTCTATTCTAATGAGAGACCATAAATCGAAAAGTGCGTGCATCTAGATCTCCTTAACCTAAAAACTGTGGTACGTGGCGAGCCAAACCGATAAAACAATGTTGCATACTCATCGGGAGTATGCAAGATCCTTAAACAAGGCTTAACGGGGCTTACGGACCTTGCATTGCAAAGCCAGACACTCACATTCATCACACACGAAACCGCTCTCAATCGTTTTCACTCTATCTCTCTGTATGTGAAATCTCTCCCAAATATCTCTTTGTATGTGAAATCTCTCCAAGAATGTCAAATCTCTCCCAAATATCTCTCTGTATGTGAAATCTCTCCAAGAATGTCAAATCTCTCCCAAATCTCTCTAAGTATGAGGAATCTCTCCCAAATATCTCTTTGTATGAGAAATCTCTCCAAGAATGTCAAATCTCTCCCAAATCTCTCTAAGTATGTGAAATCTCTCCCAAATATCTCTTTGTATGTGAAATCTCTCCAAGAATGTCAAATCTCTCCCAAATTTCTCTAAGTATGAGGAATCTCTCTCAAATATCTCTCTGTATGTGAAATCTCTCCAAGAATGTCAAATCTCTTCCAAATCTCTCTAAGTATGTGAAATCTCTCCCAAATCTCTCTTTGTATGAGAAATCTCTCCAAGAATGTCAAATCTCTTCCAAATCTCTCTAAGTATGTGAAATCTCTCCCAAATCTCTCTTTGTATGAGAAATCTCTCCAAGAATGTCAAATCTCTCCCAAATCTCTCTAAGAATGTGAAATCTCTCTAAGTATGTCAAATCTCTCCCAAATCTCTCTGAGTATGTGGAATCTCTCTCAAATCTCTCTCGAAATCTCTCCCAACTTTCTATGATCACTCGGGGCATCCCGACCCTCGAATTTGGCGAAAACAGCCCAAAAACGGAAGTCTAAGCGAAAAACGGAGTTAAGGAACCGAAACCCCTCTTAGGAACCGAAAGTCCTCTTAGGAACCGAACCCTTCTGATGAAGAAAAACCGAACCGAACCTTCTGATGAAGAAAAACCGAACCGAACCTTCTGATGAAGAAGAACCGAACCGAACCTTCTGATGAAGAAAAACCGAACCGAACCTTCTGATGAAGAAGAACCGAACCGAACCTTCTGGTGAAGAAGAACCGAACCGAACCTTCGGACGGACCCTCACCCTTCGCTTCTCGCTTCTGGCTCGCGCCTTTCGCTTCCGACTCAGCACCAGCAAGGACCGAACCTCGGCCTAGGGACCGAACCTTGGCCTAGGACTGAGAGGTCTCGCTGGGAACTCATTTTCTCCCGGTTTTCGCGTAGTTTTGCGTTTAAGGCCCGTTTTTAATTATTTTAACGCGGGATTTTCACCCAAAATCATATTGTAACATAATAAACCCTAAATATTCACAATTTAATCATATTTTCATAAAAATCTTTATTTAAATAATAAAAGCAAGTGGGTAAAGTACAAAGAGGTGGAGTGTTGACTTTGCTTTACTTTATGACACAAGCAACCACTCCCACACCCACTCTATGACCAACCACACCTCCCCACCTTACCTAGGTCACATCAATGTCCTTTCCACTCAATCATCACTCTTTCCCACGTTTTTGAGAGCTGAATATTCATCCTCTCTCCTCACTTCTCTCATTTGCTCTCATTTCACAAGAAGATCAAACTCTTTCCTCTCTCACTTTCTCTCTCTAGAAATTCGAGATTTCCAGGGCTGATCTTGAGTTTTACCTCCACATTTGGTAAGCATAATCCATTCTCTTTATGATTATCTCAATTATTTCCACTCAAATCATGGATATCTTACACAAACATCATCACATTCTTGTTAGATCTTCGAATTTTCAAGTGATTCTTCAAGTGTTCTTGGGTTGAACACTTCTCTTCTTCAACACTTACCTACTGAAATCACTCAAGGTGAGTTCATACCCCTAAATTTTCATGTTTTCTCAAGTTTTTAGGGGGGGGGGGGGGGGGGGGGATACAAGTTAAAACACCAAGAACATAACTAAACTTTTCTAACAGCCTTCATCAGAAAAGTTCAACCCCATTCACGGACTATTTTGGACAACTTAAGCATTTTAGTTTTCAAAACTGTTTTAGGTGCATGTATTTCCACTTCTTAGCTTTAAAATGACTACTTGCACATCTCCATACGATTTTTCTAAAATTTATGGTGATTTTTACAAAACTGCCTATCATTTCAAACATCAATCCGGACCAGTCTGTGATTATGGACTTTTTCACATAAGTAAGAAGTCATTAAAAATTATAATAAAAATTATGAACAAACTAGACTCATTTTCCAAACTCTCAGAAGTTACAGAACTTGATTTGGACATTTTATGATTTTTCTACAATTTTTCCAATAACAGTTACAGAAAATGTTATTAACAGAAAAACACTATAAATTTCATTTCACCTTGTAACATGTTGAGCAAGGTATACATCATTATGTGATTATGTGTTGTTGCAATATATGACACTTTTGTATTCTTATATAGACATACATCAGAAAACAAATGGATTTACACCTCCACAAGTATGGTAAATATATAAATGATAATACAAGGCTATATCCATTAAAATATAAACATTGGTAAATTATGGCAAGTAAGGCTTATGCTCACTACCCACACAAATAATTAATAAACTATAATAGGTATAGTTTAGGGTTATTTTACATAACAAACACATGATTAAAGGTTTTACACATACAAAAGAGTTATTACCACTATGGATAACTATGATAAACTATAATAAGTATAGTTAAGTCATTATACCCCCACAAACGAACACGCTAGTTATAATCGGTATAGTTATGGCATATATATATTACAAACAAAGTGATAAACTATAATAGGTATAGTTTATGTTTCATCTACACTATGAACTTAATTACAAGAAAGGAATTTACCATCACCACCACTTTTGGTAAACTATAATATGCATAGTTCATGTTCATTAGTCACTATCACTATCTGATGAACTATGATATGTATAGTTTATGTTCACAGTCACTACTACTATTTCATACACTACACTAGGGTTTGGTTCCGGTTTTTGGATTTAACTCCACATTAAATTTTCGCATTGTTTGACTTCAACTATAATCGTTGAGCGTATATGCTTGAGTCATACAAGAATTTAGTCTGGATTGGCTTAGAATTGGTGGTGCCCGCCTCATCTCCTGTTCCTCATTAGGTTGTGGACCTAGGGCAGACCCACTATATTCAACGTTTTATCTAACTTAAATCTTCTATAACTTATATACGCTGGATGATTATAGGGGAAATGTACGGGTCAATCTAGGGTTCATTAATACATCATATAGGAATATGTTGTTTACACTTAACTAAGAAAATATTGGATTTTCTGGAAATCAATTTCATCGATTTTATAAGGAAAACGGTTTCTACTCCAAACAAAACTCTTATGAACTCACCAACTTAATTGTTGACACTCTTTCAAAACTACTTGTATTCTCAGGAAATCAGTGAAACAGGAAAACTTCAGCGCTTTGAGGATGGGACGTTAAACCGTCAACAATTTATTTTTGTCATCATAATGTAATTGATTTTGAAACATGTAAACATATACTTTGGTGTAACTTTTTTTTTAATTATATTTATGATGGTTGTATTTACTTTGAGCACTATTATACACGTTGTTGTGATACTGTACATGAAGTCCTCCAGCCCCGGACGTTTCCGCCATCCTTGGTTTGGGGGTGTGACAGATTGGTATCAGAGCATTGTTTATAGTGAACTCAGTATATCGAACCACATAAGATATACAAACTATAAACACATTGGGACTGAAAGTCTCTGATTTAAAGTTTTCAAAGCAACTATACTTTTAGAAAAAAAAATTCTCGGTAAAAGTAGGAGCATGTGCACACACACTAGGGTCAGTATCATGGTGGGATGGGACAAAAGTGGTGATTGTTGAACAATACGAGTAGGCTTGGGGATGTATAGTCAGGTCTGGGAATGACATAGCCTGATCAACTATGTCTCACCCAGAAGTGATTAGCATATGCCCAGGAATGGTCGTAGGTGTTGCAACAAGTCTAAAAACTTACCAACACTACCACAATGAAATACCATAGGGGTATTTGGTGTTATTATAATTACTTATTTGAGAACTAAATAGATTTTTATCAATAGGTCAATAATTTCCTAGTGGATACATTAAAATTATATATATCCAGGACGTCATAGACTTAGAATCTGTGGATCTTTGCTTTACTTCCTGTTCTCGTTGGATTGGGGATTTAGAGTTAGGATCGCTTATTCGAAGGTCTATCCTGTCCCAAATACATATGACTAGTATGCACTAAACAATATATTGAAGTACCTGATAAAGATCATCTTATAATTATCTAATTAGTACGTCTACTTAGTTATTTCTTATATCCCCATTTCTCGCGAAGATATCATGGCTGAATTCCATCCCCACGACGACCCGTACTACCCTAACCACGGCAATACTGAATGGCTCGGAGAGGAGCCAGAGAATGATTACCGAATCCCTTTGGATGGTCACTAAGCTGAAGGCTTTGCTGATGGTTCTGACTCCGACCCTGAAGTGGAGAACCTACCCTGATGGCTCTTGTTCCGAATCCTATCCCTCGTCCGGTTTTTCAAGGCCCGACGCCTCCTTGGGTAGAGTGCTTGGAAACCTGGAGCGAAGAACACGACCAACCTAGGCTGTTAAATGGAGACATTCGAATCCTTCAGAATCCGGAGACTACACTATTCAAGGGAACCGTAGCATTGCCCAAGATTTTCCTTACGTTATTGAGGTGTAGACCTATTTTCCTCGAACCCTATATTACAAACAATTTACATATGGTAACTCCACGAAATTCTTAATATATACCAAGTGATTTTAGGAGGGGATCAGGCACGAAACAAATCACAAGTTGCATTTGAGTCACTACTACTAAAATTCATTCATAGGGGCTTTGTTATGAATTACATACAAAATACTTTTAAGTCAGAACATAATACAAACAAGTCTGGCTTGATAACATCTGACTTGTCACTACTATTAAAAACTTATCGTTTGTTTGTCTCTACCAACTTATGACAGGACTATGCTGCCAAAGAAAAATTCCAGACCCTCCGGAAACACAGCACCGCCCCCTCCGCAGTTTGATCCCATAATGTTTCAAGCTGCCGTAACAGCAGCTGTGGCGGCAGCAATGTCGCAAATGGGTACAAATGGTTCCGGCGGCTTCGGATCCGGGAATACTAACTCGAATCAGGGGGACAGCACAGGGCGTACTAAGGAGTGTTGTTACAAAGACTTCACGAATGGCAAACCCGATCCTTTCGACGGAAGCGTGGGCGTCATTGCCCTGATGTAATGGTTCGAAAGGACCGAAGCAGTCTTCGAAATCTGTGCTTGTCCCGAAGCGAGCAAAGTCAAGTATGCGGCATTCACTTTCACAAGAAAAGCTCTTACTTGGTGGAATGGTCGAGTTAAGTCACTTACTCCTGCAGTGGCTAACTCCATAGGCTGGGAAAACTTAAAAGCGTTGATGTTAAAGGAGTATTGCCCGAGGGGAGAAATACAAAAACTCGAAGAAGAACTCTGGAATCTCAAGATGTCGGGGACGGATCTCGAAGCTTATACTGCCCGATTCAATGACCTAGCACTCCTCTGTCCTGCAATGGTCACCCCAGAGGAGAAAAAGGTAGAACGATACCTTTGGGGGCTATCATCCCAGATCCATGATAGTGTATTGGCCTCAAGACCAACTACCTTCGATAGCGCCAAGGAGTTGGCACAACAACTCATCGACCATCGTGCCAGCCATGACACTACGACAACCACGCCAATTTTTGCTGTTCATGCTGCCACAACCCTCACCACGCCAACTCCCATGAAACAATACGCTGGAACCCTTCCGAAATGTAACAAGTGTAGCTTCCATCACACTGGGGCTTGTAGAGAATTGCATTGCATGAACTGCAATAGGAAAGTGCACACTACCCATTTCTGTAGGGCACCGGTACGACCCATCAACCAGTTCCTCGGCTTTGGAGTAAGCCCAGCCTGTTACAAATGTGGAGAAACAGGCCACTTTAAAAGGAACTGCCCAAGAGCAAGAGATGCCAGTGGTGGTGGAAGGGTGCTTGCGATCACCGAAGGAGAGACCACCCCGGAATTGCCCGTAAATATCAGTACGTGTTTCTAACATCGACGTTTAAATTCCAAATTTCTTTATATGATTAAATCTAGCATCGATTAAAACATGCATAGTAGTAATGCCAAGGATTAAACTGAGAGCGTAAACTATAAGAAATTCCAAGGCCGTCATGTGACATTAGGCGGGTTATTCCTTACCATAATCAATTTCTTGTACTGTAAGTACTTTTAGTTAGGCCTTTAGTCGGCCAAAACTCTCCTGCTCCGGATGTAATGTAAGACCCTCTTCAAGGTCAATTTTCCCTAATTTGTTACATCTTAAGCATTAATGACGTTGTCAGTCGGATAAATTCTGTGACACTCTTTGATTCAAATACTCCCATAGGAGTCTATCTGGAACCCACTTTAGTCAAGTTGTTGGAGTAGAGTAATTTTGCTCCAGGATCGTTCCCAATTCTCTTTCAAAGGTTGGATCATGTTATTCACCAACCCACGAAACCCGGTTTGAACGACAAACATCATGAGACCATTCTACGAATTTACTTCTACTCCGTAATAGGACTGCATCATAGGGATGTAGGTCAAACATTCGAGAACATGCTTCTACTCTATAGGTGAACGGTCGAAATACATCTAGGTTCAATGTTAGCCCTGACTAGGAACTCTAGTTCATTAAGGAGGATTACTAAGAATGTTATTTGTTATGATTTCCTCACTTATACATTCCCCAGTTATATATAACGAATACCTGGTAGATAATAGAATGTGAGAATTCTGACTTAGTTTCTTTTCCTCGTTGGGATGTGAAACTGAAGTAGAAACACACATTTTACTATCCGCCCAGTATTGGTTATATCATAATATGTATAAGCTAAGTTTTCATGTATAATAACTCATCTCTTAGTCAGAATCAAAATAATGTAGAGCCGACCTTAGTCATTCACAAACTCTTTGCCTGATTTCAAATTTCGGGACGAAATTCCCTCTAACGGGGGGATGATGTGACAACCGTCAAATTCTGGTCAATTCAAAGTCAAATAAAGTCAACAAGTCAAACCGGTCAACTCAATTTGCCCGTAGGTACTAGCGTTTACGTTATGTAATTTCCAAACAACTCTCTATTCTATTGAGAGACCATAAATCGAAAAGTGCGTGCATCTAGATCTCCTTAACCTAAAAACTGTGGTACGTGGCGAGCCAAATCGATAAAACAATGTTGCATACTCATCGGGAGTATGCAAGATCCTTAAACAAGGCTTAACGGGGCTTACGGACCTTGCATTGCAAAGCCAGACACTCACATTCATCACACACGAAACCGCTCTCAATCGTTTTCACTCTATCTCTCTGTATGTGAAATCTCTCCCAAATATCTCTTTATATGTGAAATCTCTCCAAGAATGTGAAATCTCTCCCAAATATCTCTCTGTATGTGAAATCTCTCCAAGAATGTCAAATCTCTCCCAAATCTCTCTAAGTATGAGGAATCTCTCCCAAATATCTCTTTGTATGAGAAATCTCTCCAAGAATGTCAAATCTCTCCCAAATCTCTCTAAGTATGTGAAATCTCTCCCAAATATCTCTTTGTATGTGAAATCTCTCCAAGAATGTCAAATCTCTCCCAAATTTCTCTAAGTATGAGGAATCTCTCTCAAATATCTCTCTGTATGTGAAATCTCTCCAAGAATGTCAAATCTCTTCCAAATCTCTCTAAGTATGTGAAATCTCTCCCAAATCTCTCTTTGTATGAGAAATCTCTCCAAGAATGTCAAATCTCTTCCAAATCTCTCTAAGTATGTGAAATCTCTCCCAAATCTCTCTTTGTATGAGAAATCTCTCCAAGAATGTCAAATCTCTCCCAAATCTCTCTAAGAATGTGAAATCTCTCTAAGTATGTCAAATCTCTCCCAAATCTCTCTGAGTATGTGGAATCTCTCTCAAATCTCTCTCGAAATCTCTCCCAACTTTCTATGATCACTCGGGGCATCCCGACCCTCGAATTTGGCGAAAACAGCCCAAAAACGGAAGTCTAAGCGAAAAACGGAGTTAAGGAACCGAAACCCCTCTTAGGAACCGAAATTCCTCTTAGGAACCGAACCCTTCTGATGAAGAAAAACCGAACCGAACCTTCTGATGAAGAAAAACCGAACCGAACCTTCTGATGAAGAAGAACCGAACCGAACCTTCTGATGAAGAAAAACCGAACCGAACCTTCTGATGAAGAAGAACCGAACCGAACCTTCTGGTGAAGAAGAACCGAACCGAACCTTCGGACGGACCCTCACCCTTCGCTTCTCGCTTCTGGCTCGCGCCTTTCGCTTCCGACTCAGCACCAGCAAGCACCGAACCTTGGCCTAGGACTGAGAGGTCTCGCTGGGAACTCATTTTCTCCCGGTTTTCGCGTAGTTTTGCGTTTAAGGCCCGTTTTTAATTATTTTAACGCGGGATTTTCACCCAAAATCATATTGTAACATAATAAACCCTAAATATTCACAATTTAATCATATTTTCATAAAAATCTTTATTTAAATAATAAAAGCAAGTGGGTAAAGTACAAAGAGGTGGAGTGTTGACTTTGCTTTACTTTATGACACAAGCAACCACTCCCACACCCACTCTATGACCAACCACACCTCCCCACCTTACCTAGGTCACATCAATGTCCTTTCCACTCAATCATCACTCTTTCCCACGTTTTTGAGAGCTGAATATTCATCCTCTCTCCTCACTTCTCTCATTTGCTCTCATTTCACAAGAAGATCAAACTCTTTCCTCTCTCACTTTCTCTCTCTAGAAATTCGAGATTTCCAGGGCTGATCTTGAGTTTTTCCTCCACATTTGGTAAGCATAATCCATTCTCTTTATGATTATCTCAATTATTTCCAATCAAATCATGGATATCTTACACAAACATCATCACATTCTTGTTAGATCTTCGAATCTTCAAGTGATTCTTCAAGTGTTCTTGGGTTGAACACTTCTCTTCTTCAACACTTACCTACTGAAATCACTCAAGGTGAGTTCATACCCCTAAATTTTCATGTTTTCTCAAGTTTTTAGGGGGGGGGGGGGGGGGATACAAGTTAAAACACCAAGAACATAACTAAACTTTTCTAACAGCCTTCATCAGAAAAGTTCAACCCCATTCACGGACTATTTTGGACAACTTAAGCATTTTAGTTTTCAAAACTGTTTTAGGTGCATGTAGTTCCACTTCTTAGCTTTAAAATGACTACTTGCACATCTCCATACGATTTTTCTACAATTTATGGTGATTTTTACAAAACCGCCTATCATTTCAAACATCAATCCGGACCAGTCTGTGATTATGGACTTTTTCACATAAGTAAGAAGTCATTAAAAATTATAATAAAAATTATGAACAAACTAGACTCATTTTCCAAACTCTCAGAAGTTACAGAACTTGATTTGGACATTTTCTGATTTTTCTACAATTTTTCCAATAACAGTTACAGAAAATGTTATTAACAGAAAAACACTATAAATTTCATTTCACCTTGTAACATGTTGAGCAAGGTATACATCATTATGTGATTATGTGTTGTTGCAATATATGACACTTTTGTATTCTTATATAGACATACATCAGAAAACAAATGGATTTACACCTCCACAAGTATGGTAAATATATAAATGATAATACAAGGCTATATCCATTAAAATATAAACATTGGTAAATTATGGCAAGTAAGGCTTATGCTCACTACCCACACAAATAATTAATAAACTATAATAGGTATAGTTTAGGGTTATTTTACATAACAAACACATGATTAAAGGTTTTACACATACAAAAGAGTTATTACCACTATGGATAATTATGATAAACTATAATAAGTATAGTTAAGCCATTATACCCCCACAAACGAACACGCTAGTTATAATCGGTATAGTTATGGCATATATATATTACAAACAAAGTGATAAACTATAATAGGTATAGTTTATGTTTCATCTACACTATGAAGTTAATTACAAGAAAGGAATTCACCATCACCACCACTTTTGGTAAACTATAATATGCATAGTTCATGTTCACTAGTCACTATCACTATCCGATGAACTATGTATAGTTTATGTTCACAGTCACTACTACTATTTCATACACTACACTAGGGTTTGGTTCCGGTTTTTGGATTTAAGTCCACATTAAATTTTCGCATTGTTAGACTTCAACTATAATCGTTGAGCGTATATGCTTGAGTCATACAAGAATTTAGTCTGGATTGGCTTAGAATTGGTGGTGCCCGCCTCATCTCCTGTTCCTCGTTGGGGTGTGGACCTAGGGCAGACCCACTATATTCAACGTTTTATCTAACTTAAATCTTCTATAACTTATATACGTTGGACGATTATAGGGGAAATCTACGGGTCAATCTAGGGTTCATTAATACATCATATAGGAATATGCTATTTACACTTAACTAAGAAGATATTGGATTTTCTGGAAATCAATTTCATCGATTTTATAAGGAAAACGCTTCTACTCCAAACAAAACTCTTATGAACTCACCAACTTAATTGTTGACACTCTTTCAAAACTACTTGTATTCTCAGGAAATCAGTGAAACAGGAAAATTTCAGCGCTTTGAGGATGGGACGTTAAACCGTCAACAATTTATTTTTGTCATCATAATGTAATTGATTTTGAAACATGTAAACATATACTTTGGTGTAACTTTTTTTTTAATTATATTTATGATGGTTGTATTTACTTTGAGCACTATTATACACATTGTTGTGATACTGTACATGAAGTCCTCCACCCCCGGACGTTTCCGCCATCCTTGGTTTGGGGGTGTGACAGTTTGTATAAAACCCAACAATACAATACAGCTGGTGGTAACCAAGCATAGGAACTAGTACATTTCCCACTACTACGGAACTCAGTAACAAACATATATGTTAGAAAAAAATGGATTTTCTTGGGACGCATACAAACATTTTTACCGATTCAATGTCAGGTTTTCATTACACCGACATTTTTGTGAACTCACCAGCTTAATGCTGATACTCTTAAAAAATTGTTTGTATTCTCTGGAAATTAGTAGAAAGGTACTGCCACAGGCATTTGAGAAGACGGAGTGTATAGAGTCACGTCTTTTATATTTTGTTATATTTTTGATGTATACAAACTATGTATCAAAAAGATGAAAATACCAATATTTTCAATGTAACGGTTGTGTTTACTTGGATTACTATGATGCAATTGTTGTGATACAGTACATGTCATCCTCCACCCCTGAACGTTTCCGCCGTTTCGGTTTGGGGGTGTGACACAACACCATTTTGTCGTTTGACTTGGCTAGTCTGCTGAGACAAAACATGAAACATTTATTAATAACTTAAAACAATATAACATATTAAAAAAATTCAACAAAGAATACACACCTTATGCATTAAATTCAATGGTGTGTTATCTTCATCCCCATCATCAGTATCTTCAACATTTATAGCATCCTATTTGACACCAATGCCAAACATGATTAAATCAAGATAACTTAACATGTCCATTGAAGAAAATACCATATATTTTTACCTCAACATCCTCATCATCTTTCACATTCTTTACAATGTGGCTATCAACCGAGGATCATTGTTGATTTTTGACACCGTGTAGATATAGTAATTGTTACACAAGTTAGAAATGCTCACTTTTTGTACATAGTGCATACTGCTAATCCGCAATCACGTTCAACTCGTCAGGATATGCATCTTCCTCCCCATCTTCAGGAAACCCCTTCACCATGACGTTTTCACTTTTCCCTAACAAATAAGTTGCATGTCAATCAAAGAGCACTACAGACATAACATCCAAATTGTCTTTACACCGTACCTGAATCTTATATACAAAACAACACCAACTTCACCTTAGTTTATTAATTACAAAATCAAACATATTGTAAAAATTAGGAGAGAAGTGTAACATGTACTCATAACCAAATCCATGTATGTTGCACTTTGGAAACTCCAAGACTTGCTCTCATGAACTTTGAATATATCAACAACATCTAAGTCCACACTATGATAACATTTCCCACATGCCATAGAAAACCAATGTTGCTCTTTTTGAATATTCATGATGTTCCCAACCTACACCAGCTTGGCTTCCTAGGAACAACAAAAATAATTTAACATTGGCAATCACAAATAAGTAATTCCATACATTATATATTTAATACTCCCCCAAGTCCCTATGGCAATGGACAATATTCTTTGGAAACTTTAAGCAAATACATGTAGTATGAGATCAACCTTTGCACCTTCTATGTCTACAAATTCCTTTGGTTCAAAAACCAATGCTTTAATCTCTGGTTCATTGCAAATACCATTGGGTGACTTATGACATAAAGTATCCCTATAATTGAACATGCTCTATACCGTTTTTTGAAGGTCTTACCATTGTCAACTGTTAAATTCACAATTACCCTTGACCTAAAAAATCAGTTACTAGCCATAAGGTGACCTATAACGACCAGGAACACACAAACCATTAGCAAATTATAAAAACAAAAGAGACTTTAGAGTCCATTATTTAAACCAAATCAATGTCTTAAATATAGAATACTTTCCTTGACATTGTTGAATCCTACTAAGCTGAATGATGACCACCACAGGTTCACAAAAAACACCATTACCATTCCCATATACAAAATCCTTTGAATATTCATCCCACAATGTATATAGAGTACGATTCACACTGGACAATAAAAACCAGTAGTATTCACATACATGCAAGGTTATGTCCAAGGAAATTTACATGATTTTATCTTACTCTAGATCTTTCAGTTCAAACGACTCCCTCTTAGTAGACCAAACATCCTTCATGCTAAGCATTAAGTATGTTGGAATAGTGTCGAAGGCTGCAACTATATTTGGCAAGTATTTGACCCGGTTGTGCATGGTCCTTTTGGGTTGCCTTCACCATAGCAACTTGACAGGATGATTTATAATGAGAGAAGAACTATTATTTATATAGTATGAGTATAATATAAGGAATAATAACATTGTTATTTGATTAATATAAGTCATAAATTAATTATGAATTAATTTGGTGACTTAAAGAGATTAATTGAATAAAGGGGCATAAACTGTCAATTGTGTGATAGTTGTATTTTGAGCAGTGATTCCTTATGGATAAGGGGTGGATGATTTTAGGGTTTAGAAGAGCCTAGAAATCGTCCAAGGCTTATCATTAAGGATATTGGATTGCTTAGGGCCTAAGTTATCCAATTAGGGTTTTAAGGGAGAAACCCTAGGAGGCTCACTAGTATAAATACACCCATAGGGTTGAGGAAATCGACACTCTTGCATTTGAAGAAACCCTGGCCGATTTCTCACCCTTCTATCTCTCTCTATTATCATCCTCTTGCTAGTTGGTGTTTGTAAGCCATTAGAGGAGTGACAATTGTGACTCTAAGCTCCAAAGAAAAGAAGATTCAAGCAAGCAACTCAAGGTATTCCTTTAGATCCGATTTCTTATGTTATGATTTGAATGTTTACACTAGATCTATCAATATAAGTCTTGGATACATTGCATGTTCAATTAGAGAAACCTAGATCCAAGCATTAGGGTTTGTATGTGCACATAGGAAAGTTCTTATGGTCAAACCCATTAGTGGTATCAGAGCCTTGATTGGTTTCTATTGAATTGATGCATTGGTTGCTTGACTGTTGGTTGCAAAATTTGTTTTTGTCCTTCTGCCTGATGAACTCGGCGAGTTCCATAGTGGAATCGGCGAGTAGGCCTCAACTTGGCGAGTCCATTGTGGTACTCGGCGAGTTCGAGCGTCAGAAGGAGCTAGTTTCGTGATTTCTTGTTGGTCATCTTATGGAAAGTTGCCTTTATCTTAATGGGTCAATATAAATTCGATTTTAACATATATTTGAGTATATACTTGATCTAATTCAATATATTTACCAATTAACTGAATAATAATTTCCTTATGTGTTATTAATTGATTGTTTTAATTAAATTGGTAAATTGTTTTGCAAGAAACATTTAAATAAATCAAATATGGATAAATATGAGATTAAATGGTTAATTTAAATTATTTTTTATTTGATCCCTTATGTTTTGAAAAGTTTAAAACTTGTCCTCAAGTTTTGAAATTTAAGTTTTGTGATTAGAAGTTTAATTTACACAATTTAAATTTCAAACCCTAGAATTTTACAAGTTTAAAATTCAACCCTATACTCTATATGATTACAAGCTTAATATATATATATATATATATATATATATATATATATATATATATATATATATATATATATATATATATAGAGAGAGAGAGAGAGAGTTAGGTTCAAATGTTTTCACTATCTATTGTGTGCCCGTATGATTGATTCTGGACCAATCATTTTAGTTATTTTAAGAAAGTAGTTAATGCATATTAAATGCTGAAGATATAGTTAATATATATATATATATATATATATATATATATATATATGTATGTATGTATGTATATATATATATATATATATATATATATATATATGTATGTCTGTATGTATAATTAAAATGCTAGTCTTACCGTTAGTAGGCCTCATTCACAAAGCTGGTCTATAAGGTGGGTATAAGGTTGCTGCCTATAAAATGGCGCTTAATGGGTGTACACTCACACCCACCGCTTGCTTGATCGGTGGAGGGTCGTTAGTCGAACGGGTAGGATAGGGCAACTCTATCTCCTCATTAAAAGTATAATATTAAATACAAAGTAACTACATGTTTTTCAAATTCCCAATCCTAGTTACTTTAGGAAAAGTGAATTGATGCAATCCCATGAAATTACACTTTGCACCCTTGCTAAGAAGTTAGTGGAGTGTGTGTGGTTGACCGGCACACTAATTGGTTCTAAGCATAGGTGGCAAAGGGTGATTCATTGTTTATCATAGTTTGGTGGAGCGTGTGTAGTTTACCGGCACATCGAAAAGGTGATTGTTACAATGAAGGCACCGTGTAGATTTGCATGGTTATTCACACCAACTTTATGATCCTCGACATCCCAGTCACAAACGAGAGGGGCATATCGAGATTTAAACATGCCATTGGAAAGTTCAATGAATCTCATCGAAAACTAGGAATTCTCAATACATTTAGAACTCAAGGTTATGTTTTCATGGTGGAGAATTAGTGAATCGTCATTCACTTACCTTCAAATTGTTTGCATGTTGGATTACGGCATCCCTTTTCTAATATGTAAATAATGTTGTTGGATCCTAGCCCTAATTTTTCTTATTGGGTGATAATTAGGGATTCAAAATCTAATCAATCTTTGTCCTTTCTATTTGTAGATGTCAAACGCTGCTGCTAGCTCATTCACGTTGATGAACCTTTGCCAAAAAGTGACATTCGATGGAACAAACTTTAGCGAATGGATAAGATACATTCGCACGGTTGCTCGCTACGAGGACAAGGAGTATGTCCTTGACGAGAAGCTCGAGAAGATCAATCTAGAAGTTGCTACTCCAGCTGAAATGACTGCTTTTGAGACTCATGAACGTGATGCGATGAAGGTTCATTGCATCATGATAGCCACAATGAACGCCGAATTCCAAAAGTCCTATGAGGACATGTATCCGTATGAAATACATCAAGACTTATTGGAGAGATACCATCAAAACGCGAGACAGGAACGTTACGAGATCTTCACTAACATGATCTCTGCTAAAATGGGACATGGAGATTCTCTAACCGTACACTTGAAAAAGATGCAAAGGTATGTCGATCGTCTTCGCAAGTTGAATGTTGACTTTGGGGAAGATTTGACAATCGACATGGTTCTTCATTCCTTGCCTCCATGTTACAACCAATTTAGGATGACCTACCACATGAACAAGGAAGAGGTCACCCTAAGTAAGCTCCAAGGTCTCCTTAGGGTTGCTGAGAGCAACCTCAAGGACAAGTCTGTTGCACCCACTCCCAATCCACCCGTTGCTCCTGTTTTGGCTATTGGGCAGGGAAGGGGCAAGAAGAGGAAGGCTCCGTCTAAGAGCTACCACAAGGGAAAGTCCCGAGATGGTTCCTCTTCTAGTGGGACCAAAGTTGATCCTGCTAAGCCCAACCCTAACCCAAAGGAGGCAGAGTGCCACCATTGCCACAAAATAGGGCATTGGAAGAGAAGCTGACCAGAATACCTGCAAGCCATTTGGGAAGGAAAGATCAAGCCATCTTTCGCAGGTATTTACACAATTAAATCTAATGATTCATCTCATGCTATTTCTTGGGTCCTCGATACCGGGTGTGGTTACCACATTTGTTCTGAATTGCAGGGACTAAGAAGAAATAGGGATGTGGAGCATGGAAGAATAAATCTAATCATGGGGAACAGAAGATCGTCGCCTGTGACCAAGATTGGAGTGTATTCTTTAGTGCTTAGTAATGGATTAAGTTTAGATTTGAATAATTGTTGCTACTCGCCAGATATGGCAAGAAACATCATTTCGTTTCATGGTTTGTTTAGACAAGGATTTAGATTTTCTTTTAATAATGAGAATGGTTCAATTTATGCTTATCTAAATGGTGTCTTATATTTTGAAGCAATGCCATGTAATGGAATTTATGAAACTGTTATGGTTGTAGATAACCTAGGAAATGATGTTTTATGCATGGATTCTTCCAATAGTATGGATAGAGCATCCTTGTGGCATTGTCGTCTTGGACATGTCAACAAGAAGCGCATAGCCCAACTCCAAAAGGATGGAGTGTTGGAGTCATTCGACCTTAGGGAAGATGACACATGCGAATCTTGTTTACTTGGAAAGATGACCAAGTCACCCTTCACTAGCACATGTGAAAGGGGTAAGGGTTTATTGGACCTCATACATACTGATGTATATGGACCCTTTAGATCAACCACAAAGGATGGGAACCGCTTCTATGTGACTTTTACCGATGACTATAGTAGATATGGGTATATTTACTTAATCAAGCAAAAGTTAGAAACGTTTGAAAAGTTCAAAGAATTTAAAAATGAAGTGGAGAATCAATTGGGCAGGAAAATCAAGATGCTTTGATCCGATCGAGGAGGAGAGTACCTAAGTCTTGAATTCCACAACTATCTCAAAGAATGTGGAATAGTTTCGCAATTGACGCCACCTAGGACACCACAGTTGAATGGTGTGGCAGAAAGGCGTAATCGAACCTTGTTAGACATGGTTCGTTTTATGACGAGTCGTGCTTCACTACCTATCTCATTCTGGGGGTATGCCTTAGAGACTGCCGCCCATATCCTTAACCAAGTCCGTACAAAGGAGGTTGCCAAAATACCTCACGAGATGTGGACAGGGAAAGCTCCCTCGTTAGCACATATCAAGGTTTGGGGTTGCGAGGCTTTCGTAAGATGAGATACTCACGACAAGCTTGAACCTCGTAGTGAGCGATGTATTTTCATCGGCTACCCGCAGAAATCCTTTGGATATCTCTTCTATAGACCGAATGACAATGTTGTCTTCGATTCGAGGAGAGGAGTTTTCTGAGAGCGAGAACTCATAAGCCAAGGAGACAGTGGGAGGCAAATCGATCTTGAAGAGATTCAAGAATCGATTGATGAAGGAACCTCTATCGCTGGCGCTCAACCCGAGGAGGAAAAGCCGGTTGAACCAATTGACGAGTCCTTACCTCTTAGACGTTCCGAAAGAGTTAGAGTTCAACCCCAGTTTTATGGTTTTCATATTACTACCGAAGGGGACACGTATATTAGTGATGGTACACTAATAAATCTAGATGCACCTAATAGTTATAAGGAAGCCATGGCAGGCCCGGAGTCTGCAAAATGGAAAGAGGCAATGGACAGCGAGATCCAATCCATGTATGACAACCAAGTATGGAATTTGGTTGATAATGTGCCTGGACGTAAGACGGTTGGGTGCAAATGGATCTTCAAGAAGAAGACCGATGTGGATGGAAACATACACACATATAAGGCGCGATTGGTTGTGAAGGGCTTTACTCAAACTCCCGGAGTTGACTATGATGAGACCTTCTCACCAGTTGTGAAGATAAAGTCTATTAGAGTGATGCTAGCTATTGCCGCATTTCATGATTATGAGATTTGGCAAATGGATGTCAAGACCGCTTTCCTTAATGGGAAGTTGGCTGAGGATGTTTACATGGCTCAGCCAGAGGGGTTTGTGGATCTGAAGCATCCAAATAGAGTGTGTAAGCTTGAGAAGTCCATTTATGAACTTAAGCAAGCATCTCGCAGATGGAATCTTTGCTTCGATGAGAAAGTCAAAGAGTTTGGATTTGTACGAAGCGAAGATGAATCATGTGTATATGTCAAAGCCAGTGGGAGTATAGTCAGCTTCCTCGTTTTGTATGTCGATGACATACTACTCATAGGAAACGACGTCCCGGCACTACAGGAGGTTAAGTCCTGGCTCGGGAAGTGCTTCGCTATGAAGGACCTCGGAGAGGCTTCCTATATCTTGGGTATAAGGATAGTGAGAGAACGAAGTAAGAGAATAATAGGACTTAGTCAGAACACTTACTTAGATAAAGTGCTAAAATGTTTTAGTATGGAAAATTCGAAGAAGGGAGAATTACCGATACAAAGTAATGCCAAGTTGAGTAAGACTCAAAGTCGGAGTACCGAAGCCGAAATAGCAGAATGAACCGAGTACCATACGCTTCCGCAGTTGGCTCAATCATGTATGATATGACTTGTACTCGCCCTGATGTAGCCTTTGCTTTGAGCATGGTTAGTAGATATCAAGGGAACCGTGGCAGAGCCCATTAGATTGCGGTCAAGAATATCCTTAAGTACCTTCGGTGACCAAGGAATGGTTTTTAGTCCTCGGGGGGAGTGATGACTTAAAGGTGCAAGGGTATAGCGACGCCAGCTTCCAGACCGACAGGGACAACTACCGTTCACAGTCGGGTTGGGTATTTACCCTTAATGGAGGAGCAGTAACTTGGAAGAGTTCCAAGCAGGAAACCGTAGCTGATTCAACGTGCGAATCAGAGTACATTGCAGCGAGCGAAGCGTCGAAGGAGGCAATATGGTTGAAGAACTTCATTGGTGATCTTGGAGTTGTGCCTGCCATAAAGGAGCCTATGGAAATTTTTTGTGATAATGAAGGAGCGGTTGTCTTGACCAAGGAACCAAGGGATCATGGCAGATCTCGTCATATCGACAGAAAATATCATTTCATTAGACATCGATTAGAAGGACACCTCGTGGTCAGGAGGATATCATCAGAAGATAACCCAGCAGATCCGCTTACGAAGGGACTGAGTAGGGTTAAGCATTTGCAGCATGCTAAGAGTATTGGACTGAGAGATGATATTAGATTAGATTAGATAATTTTAGAAACTTATGATAGATAAATGTAATTTAACATTTGATGAATAAATAAAGGAGTATTATTTATAAGTAAAGTTACTATTTTATGTTAAATGTTTAACTATTGTTTCACTTTACATGTTTTGACTTCCAGAATAATTGAGTTTATTTGGAATAATCGAATTATTCAAACAATCCACAATCGTTCATATGTTGGAAGTAAGTATGAATGAAGATTGTCATGAATTGGTGTGTAGATTGTCTAAATGGTATTAGACATAGCAAAAGTTTGTTGCAACGTTCATGAGTGCTTATGAACTAGTTTTGAGCATTGGAACAAACTCGTGCTTGCTGGAATCACCTTATGGAATGTGATAAAAAGGTTGATCGCAAGACGATAATATCATATGGTCTTAAAACCTAGATATATGGTTTGTTATTTGTTAATTGGTTGTACATTTATAATGCGAAACCGCATCAGTAAATTGATGTTATAAAACACATTGTTGTGTATAATTGATTAATGAATAAGTAAATGCATATAAGTCGAAGTTTTTCTGTTACTTTTATCCTAAGAGGGTAAAAGCGATATCTCGGCCGCTCGATGATTTGATTTGACTTATGTGCCGGACACAGTCAGAACTAAATTGGTGTGTTCGATTAAGTTCTATGTCGAATAAATCTGAGATCGAGAAACCAAATGATAGACAATTAATTCCATAGAATTGTCCGCATAATATCTTAACAGAGGACTGTACGATCCCTTATCTAAAGGACATGACTGATAAGATCAGAGTTTGACAGCGTCTATGAGAGCTACGATCGCTAATCGGAGTATGCTTGTATATATAGTTACTATACTTATCCAAGTGGGAGACTGTTGGAATAGTGTCTAAGGCTGCAACTATATTTGGCAAGTATTTGACCCGGTTGTGCATGGTCCTTTTGGGTTGCCTTCACCATAGCAACTTGACAGGATGATTTATAATGAGAGAAGAAATATTATTTATATATTATGAGTATAATATAAGGAATAATAAAATTGTTATTTGATTAATATAAGTCATAAATTAATTAGGAATTAATTTGGTGACTTAAAGAGATTAATTGAATAAAGGGGGCATAAATTGTCAATTGTATGATTGTTGTATTTTGAGGAGTGATTACTTATGGATAAGGGGTGGACGATTTTAGGGTTTGGAAGAGCCTAGAAATCGTCCAAGGCTTATCATTAAGGATATTGGATTGCTTAGGGCCTAAGTTATCCAATTAGGGTGTTAATGGTGAAACCCTAGGAGGCTCACTAGTATAAATACACCCATAGGGTTGAGGAAATGGGCACTCTTGCATTTGAAGAAACCCTGGCCGATTTTTCACCCTTCTATCTCTCTCTATTATCATCCTCTTGCTAGTTGGTGTTTGTAAGCCATTAGAGGAGTGACAATTGTGACTCTAAGCTCCAAAGACAAGAAGATTAAAGCAAGCAACTCAAGGTATTCCTTTAGATCCGATTTCTTATGTTATGATTTGAATGTTTACACTAGATCTATCAATAGAAGTCTTGGATACATTCCATGTTCAATTAGAGAAACCTAGATCCAAGCATTAGGGTTTTTATGTGCACATAGGAAAGTTCTTATGGCTCAAACCCATCAAAGTCGGTCCACCATGTCACTACACCAATGCCATCTACAAACGAAAGACCAAGTACTTTAGAAATGTCGAGACAGACAACATAAGTATAAGAACATGTTTGTTTTCGATAGGAAAACCTACTTTTGCACACTCCTACCATACAAGACCTGAAGTAATGTCTCCAAACTTTGAAAAACAAAAAGAGTTGACACTACTAGAGAAGTCAGATTTAGTGCTCGTAACAGACTTGTTTTAATAAAAATTTAATTTAAATCTATAATCTACAATTTTCAAACGGACAAGATTATCATCAACAAAAAATTCAAAAAATAAATAAATAAATACACAATCCCCTCCTCCAACAGTCCTGCAAATTTGAAAATTAAAGCATTCTTGATGGTATCTGAGATGCGCTTACCTTGAAATTATAACAAAAAAAAAAAAAAAAAACGAAACTTAAAAGCCTACATCAATGCAAACAAAATAGAGACAACTCATCCATGAAAAATCAATACTTTCTCGTCCATTAATAATATATCAATATTGTTCAATTCTAAAGGATTCAAATAAACATGTTGCTTCCATAAACAAACAACATGCCCCTTAAACTTTAACCATCGATATTAGTATTCAACTCACCAATCAACCGATATTGTGAGCCCATCTCACAACTATAACTAACTATACAGTTGTATCTACAATTGAGACACCACATGTGTTAGTTATATAAACAACAAACATCGACATCAGCTCTTGTACAGCTAAACAACCCAATCGATTACAATACACTTTCAAGATAAAGTAATTTGAAGGGCATACAAACAACCTAAAACGGCACCCACAAGAACCCGTAATTGCATCCCAATGAAGAGTCTCCCCTAATCGATTAAAACGCCGGAAAACAACCCCTTACCAAAAGTTGTTTTTTGCAAGTAGCACCGCATTAGACATCCCATATGGCTTTGAAATGCAAAGCTTACGACAAGAATAAAAATCTATTTAAGTTATATATGATATAGATGAATAATAACTATTTCAAAACTACTTTGAACTAAAATATAAATTTTCATCACTAATTCCCTACATTCATTTAAAACCTTGATTTTCTCCTTGATTTTTGTGTGCAATATTTTTCGGTCTACCCGAACTTTCAATATATAGTCATCTTCAATGTTTAGAAACACTGTTTATTTTGTTAAATTTATTTATTAATGAGATCGTTAATTATATCAAGAAGAAAACGTAGATTCTTTATTTAACAAGAGAAATGAATTATTTTCTTATTTTGTTTAAGATGGGAATCTTAATATTCTTCCTGAATTTTTGTTTACACCATTATCATTGTTTATTATGAATTTAAATATTCAATACCTTAATTTGACCTGTAAAAAACAACAACTAATATAAAATTTTAATAACATTTTTTGCAATTTATCCTTATACATAATAAGAAAATATTTACCCTTCATGTGCAAACTTTCATCAATTAGATGGGTCCTCATAAACTCCAATATGTTGGCGTATTGGAGACTCACCATTTTAGTTTATATATGAGCATTGAATTAAATAAATTATTAAGTCCTCATAAACTCCTAAAGCAAGTACACACATAATATACAAATCGTTCGATTAGAAAAATAATGCAATCATTATAATCCAGAAACTCTATCAATTTTATGAAATTCTAACGATTTCATCACAAGGTGTAGTTTAAAGCTTAAAGCTGAGAATTTCTTTTGATAAAGCCAATTTAAACTTAACTCCTTGCAAATAAAATATTCAAGTGGTCAAATGAATTAAACATAAAATTGTAAGCCATCTTGTTGGTTGGTATAGAAATCCAAAGAACAAATTTTTTATTTAACTCTAAAACAAAAGCATGAGTGGATGGTTAGATAAGCTAGACAAAAGCAATTAAGTGCAACTCAACTTTAATTTAGATATGCGATGAAAACAAACTTCCTTAATTATTTTTGTATTTCTCTGATTAAAAAAGTAAAAGACATTAGATGTATAGATAAAGATTCCTTGATTTATTTAAATAATTAGTTGCTGGGATTTTCTATTTAAATCAAATTGGAAAACTTCATATCATGCGTGACAAAAAAGCATTAAAGTAATTTTAGACGATGATTAACGGTCAAGTATTAATCATATTCATAAACCAAATTGTTCTCTTTTAATAATCATGTTATATAGCTATTAATTATTAACTAAAAACTTACTAACTAAAAGTCTCAATGGCTTAATGGTATCGATATAATTTGTCTCTTTGGTACTATACATAATGATTTCTACATTAATTTTAAAAAAAATGCAACAGTTGTCATTAATTACCGACTAAAATATCATTTTTATCTGAATTTGTTTCATTAGTTCTTCAAATGGTTGTTGGCTTATCATCTGTTCTTTAGGTGTTCGTTGGTTTCTCATCAACTCTATAGGTGATCGCTAGATGGTGTATCAGATTTCTAGATGGTGAGATGTGGATGCTCTTATTTATTCATTTGAGGATTGGTTTACTTGGTTTGCTTCTTTTCGTTTGCAGCTGTTTGTGAAGAACTACCTAGAAGCCTTTTTTATTTATTAATTAATTAATTTATTTTTTAATACTTTACTCTGTGGTGGCATGTCCGGGGGTTAAGAAATTCTAAGACGTTTGTTTGACAAGTTTGTTATCCGGTGTTTCTTTTGTGTTAACTATAGAAACAGGAGAAATCGCATTGGCTGGGTTGGTTAGTTGCACAACCCTATTTTAATTATTTGTTTGTTCTAATCTACTCTTTGTCTGGTTTCTTGCAAGCATAATATGGTGGTGATTTTAGTGTTATCATGTCATTTTATGTAACTGAAAGTAATATGTGAGCTAAGTGGCTTCATAATTTGTACTCTAATATATGTATGAGTTTGTGCGGAGTACACACATGTATAAGATCGAATTAGAAGCCAGTTCATCGACAAGTCGGGGGTTCGAGGGCAGCGCCACTGGGTCCAAGGTTTCCAAAGGGGCGGCGCCCCTTTAGTGGGGTCTAGGGGCAGCGCCCCTAGCTAGGTCCAAGGGTCAGAGCCCCTGGCTAGGGTCCCGCTGGGCTTAAGGAAGCGCCCCAAAACTTCTTCGGATTTTACATATGGGACCATAGTGGGAAATTCAATTTCTTGAGGGTGATTATGGTAAAATTAACGAAAGTCGTTAGTTTTGGGAAACCCTAAATCCTCATTAAATTTTGGATTTCTTGGCTTGCTTCTAAAGCAACTCATAACGGTCCAACCCTAATGAAATCGTACTCTCGTTTGTTATATAAAAACGACTCTTCTCTTTGTGAAGCGACGTACGAAATTCTTAATATCTCGTATTCATCAAACAAACACATAATCCTTCTAGTAATTTGGCTTACAACTTCTATGCCTAGAATAGTAAGTATCCTCTTGGATTATCCTAGGTTGAATTTCTTACAACCCAGGCATAGGGTAGAAATATTAGTTCGGAAAGTGTTCTCATGATCCAAGTGGTATCCAGATCTCCACTACAAACCCTACAATTTTGAACAATCAAGCTAATATTTACTGTTCCTTGAGATGGGAGACAATTTATTTATTCCTATTTGTGGTGTTGGTGTCGTGTGTCTTGAATTTACTTCTGGAAAGACAATTAGACTTTTTGATGTTTTGTTTGTTCCTAAGACTCACAAGAATTTTGTTAGTTCTAGTTGTTTGAATTCTTATGGTTTTAAACAAGTTATTGAGTCAGATAAGTTTATTTTGTCTAAGGGTGGAATGTTTGCTTTTTAAATAATAGAATGTTTCGTTTGAATATTGTTGATAAATTATTGCATGTTCAAAATTCTACATTTGTAACTTCTGCTTCTAATGTTGATAAATCTATGCTTTAGCATGTATGATTAGGTCATGTCAACTTTAGAAGGATGCATGAGATGTCAAAAGATGGATTAATTACAACGTTTGATATGACATCTGATAAATGTAAAACATGCATGCTTACAAAAGTGTCAAAACAACCCTTTCTTAGTGTCAATAGAAATTCAGCTGTTTTGGAACTTGTACATAGTGACTTGTGTGATTTTCACTCCATTCCTTCTTTTGGAAATAAAAACTATGTAGTCACTTTTATTTATGACTCCAGTCGATTTTGCTATGTGGATTTGTTACATTTTAAGGATGAAGCCTTAGATAAATTCAAAATATACAAAACCGAGGTGGAATGGCAATTGGGAATTCCGGTTAAATGTCTCAGAACTGATAGGAGAGGTGAATATAAGGATCTCATATACTTCCAATCAGTGGGTATCATTCATAAGACCACAACACCTTACACACCCCAACATAATGGTATTGATGAACGCAAAAATTCAATTTTAAAGGAAATGGTAAACTCGATGTTGTCATTCATGGGATTGAGTGATGGATTTTGGGGAGACGCCATGTTAACGACCTACTGTTTATTAAATAGGGTTCCAAATAAAATGAATAAAATGGTCCCATATGAACTTCGGTTCAAGAAAAAGCTGAATCTAACTTATTTTCGGGTTTAGGGATGTCGGGTAGTTGTAAAACTCACAGAGCCCAAAAAGAAAATTTTGGGAGAATGTGGAATTGATCGTATATTCATTGGATATGTTGAACATTCCAAGATATATAGGTTTTATGTAATAGAACCTAACGATTCAGCTTTGGTTAACACCGTTATCAAATCACGGGATGCAATTTTTGATGATATGTGTTTTTCAATGATTCGACGGCCTAAGGATCTGACTTTTGGTACTAATAAAGTGCAAAATTCAGAAAGTGAATATGGTGGTAATGTACAAGAACCACAAGAGCTTCGTAGAAGCAAAAGACGCCAAATTGCGAAAAATTTCGGATCTGACTTCCAACTGTATTTGGTGGAAGGTTCAAGGGATAAAATTAATCATGAATACTCTTATTGATATTGTTTTGAAGGTGATCCTAATAGTTATCAAGAGGCAATGGTGTCTCACGATAGTTCCTTTTGGAAGGAAGTACTTGATGATAAAATTGTTGGATTAGTGTCTAAGTCCATAACTATTTTGGTATGTACTTGACCCGATGGTGCATGATCCTTTTGGGTTGCCTTCACCAAAGCAACTTGATTAGAGAAATAAATAAAGAGAGAGGTTATTATGGTTTATTAATATGTTATAAGAATAATATATTAAATGAGAAATCATATTTGTTTAATTAATATTGGTCAATAATTAATTAAGAATTAATTTTGTGATCAAGTGTAATTAATTAAACTAGAGGGGCTGAATTGTAATTATGTGATAGTTACAAAATAAGGTAAGGATTATCTTATTAATAGGTTGGACGAATTTAAGGTGATATGGCCTTAGAATTCGACTTGGATAAGGGTTTTCAAGGCTTATCTTATGGTTACTTGATGGGCAAGCAACTAGATAAGGATAAGGACTAAAACCCTAATCTCTACACCTATATAAAGACCCCAAGGCTCATGAATTCATTTATGCCTTCCCAAGAGGTCCTAGAGATGAATTCTTATACCTCTCCTCTCTCTTTATACCTTCTTCATTTGCTCTTGGTGTTTGTAAGCCATTAGAGGAGTGACACTTGTGACTCTAAGCCTTCCAAAGTCAATTCAAGGAGGAATTGGGATTGTTATTGCTACATAACAATCAAGGTAATATCTTAAACCAAATTATATGTTAATATCAATTTCCATATGCTAGAATTAGGGTTTATAGTCTTGGATAACTTGCATGTACAATAGAGAAACCTAGATCCAAGCATTAGGGTTTGTATGAGCACATAGGATGTCTTATGACCAAACCCCAACAGTGGTATCAGAGCCTAGACTGGTTTCTATTGTATTGATGCTTGACATGTTTAAAAAATTCGATTTTTTGGTTTCTGGAGGCTGGACTGTAGATGTAAAATTGTAAAAGTCGAATATAGTGTTTTGTATAGTTTCGCATTTTATGTTATTTTACTAAGTCATCTTTATGCGAAGTTAAATGTCTAGCTTAGTATATTTTTTGTACACTCATGTTCCCTATAAATAGGGACTGAGGTTAGAAGTAGAAAGAGACTTTTTCATAACAAGTATCTCTGTTCTGCTTATGTTGTAATCAGTCTTTATCAATATGAGATCTGATTAATATTTACTCTTCGTGTTCCAAATCTTCAATTACTAAAATCAAACTTTGCTTTCTAAAAATCTTGATAACAATTCTCTTCAATTGGTATCAGAGCAGGATTCAAACTGCTTCGATCTGATTTTCGTGTTAGAATCATTTGCTTTTTGAGTTGCAACTTTACTCAAAATTTTCCGTGCATTTTGGTTTTGAAAATCACATTTGATCTTCAGATTTGAAATGATTCTGTCTTTGAATTGTTAAGTCGAGTAATCGATTAGTGATTTGTGATCAATTCAGTTGATCAAATTCTCTATTTCATCAAGTTTTTCAAGCTTTCTGAAAATTTCTGTGTTCATCAATGGCGAACTTCAACATGAATACAATGACTTCCTTCTCTCACTTGCTTGGTTCTTCAACCAAAATTCCGATGTTAATTCCAAAATACTATGATCAGTGGGTTGATAGAATGGAAGATTAGTTAAATCGAATTGATGAAGAACTTTGGAATTGTATCAATGGAACAGTGCAAGCTCCTGTTAATGCTCAACCAATTGGTTTATCTACTACATCTACTGAAGTTGCTGATCAAGAAAAACGGTTGAAGAATAATGAAAAGAGGTGCATGAGGGAACTAAGAGGTGCTCTACCTCCTGTGGTTTACAATTACATCCGTAGTTGTAAAACAGCCAAGGAGATCTGGAACACTCTAAAAGAGAAGTATCAAGGTAGCGAAAAGACGAAGATCAACTCTGTGAAGCAATGTCTTGTTGAACTGAAAGAATTCAGACAAAAGGATGCAGAAACTCTTGAAAATTATTATGATCATCTGAATGAGCTTATGTTTCGCTGTAATAGGTATGTAATCACTAGGTCTATCATGGAGTTCAATTTAACTTTCATTATGGGTCTTCGCAAGGAATGGCGAAGTGTGAGCATGATGATTAAGAATCAACAGAGTTTTGATACAACTAAATTGAATGATCTCTACAATCAACTGAAAACACATGAATGTGAGGTTTCAGAAATGTATGAAGAATCAAAACAAAGTATTGGAGGTCCTTTGGCTGTTGTTTCAAAGGTATCAGAAACTGATGTTAATGAAAAAGATGGTTCAGATGAAGAAGGATTTTTGATGAACTCTGATGATGAAGTTGTGGCATTCTATTCAAAAAACAGAGTTAAGAAGTTTTTCAAAAAGCCTTTTAATCCAAAAGGAAAGGCTAGTGATGTGAAAAATTCAGTCACAGGAACTGGAGGGGAGGAGAGGAAGAAATTGGAGAAAGCTGATGAGAAACAAAAAGATGCGAAAGAAGAGAAGAAGCTGAAAGGTGATTCAGGAATTTACTGTCAATACTGCAATGGTGCGAATCATTTTGCAGCTGATTGCATGTTGCGAAAGAAAGAAGAGAAGAAGGAAAAAGTTAAAGATGAAGCATACTACTCTGAAAAGATTGAAGAGATACGTGCTAAGACCAAAGGAATGTCTTTGGTTGCGAAAGGTGAAACTAACAATGAAGAAAGTGGTACGTATCAGAGCTGGTCTTCAGGATCTGATGACGAGGAAATGAGGCATCCCACACATGGAGCAATGTTCGCAAGTTTTGAAGATTGCGAAGAGGAAATTTCAGGAAGGTGCTTCGTATCCAAATCCACGGACAAATCAGCCATGACAACCAAGGTACGTGCAATACTTGAATCTTTTAATATTCCTGTATCTGCTTATGATGTTGAAATTGTTTCATTTGATGAAACTGTGGCTTATTTTGATTCTATTATTGTGTCTGCTAGTACTGAAGCTCAAAAATTAAGTATGCAACTAGGTGAGACACGGAGAGAATTAGAAATAAAGAGGAGCAGAGTAGAAAAACTTGAAATGAAGATCAAAAATATAGATTGTGATAGGAATAACTGCTTTACATCATTTTTCTGACATTAGCAAAGAACAACATAGGAAACTGTTACCTTTTCTTGAATATGAACGTGAAAAAGTTGATGTTGTTTCTTATGATTGTGAAAGTACAATTGCTCAATTTGACAAAATACCTGATGATAGATATACATATGGTATTGTCAAAATTGATGAATTTCTGAATGCTGATGAGTTAGTTAACATTGTCAATGAAAGTTTGACAAAGAGTGAACAAGTGAAAATCTTAAAAAAACAGAAAATTCAACTCTTGCCTCTCAATTCAATTATGCTGATATTGATGAAAATTCAGATAATATGAGTGAAATCAGTGAGATAGGAGAGGAAGAAGATGTAGATTGTTCTCAATTGTCAATAGTTAATATCACATCTAAAAGATTAAAGGTAAAGAAATTATTGTTGATTCGATAGTAGAGGATGAAATTGATAAACCTTTAACTTCACAACATTGTAAGTTTGATAATGTGGAAGTTGAAAGCTGGAAATTTGATGATAATGAAGAAAACAAAGAAGAAAAGAAAGATTCAAATGAAACACTTCAACGAGTTGTGGTTGATCAAGTGTTTGAAAATACAAAAGAAGTTGACAAAATTTTAAATGATAAAGGCGCACATTATTTGGAAACCAACATAGTGGTATATCCAAATTTTGTATGTACTGATAAAACCATTTTTCCAAATCAAGTTTTTGTCACTACTGGAAATGCTGAGAAAGTTAATCCTGAATTCAACAAAATGATTGAAAAAGATAATCTAAAGTCAACCACAGAAGGTTTTTTCGCAAATCAAAACACAGAAGAAAACAATTTAACTCAAAATTCTTATGTGTTTCAAAAACAAAAATCATTACAAATATGGGTGGTTAAAGGTGAAAAACCAAACAAAATTTTTGAAAAAGTTGAAAAATCAAAGTCTGAAGTGAAATTAAATTCTCATGAATTCAAATTGATGATTGGAAATTATTCAACAGAAAATAATGTTTCAAAAAGAAAAGCAAGAAAAGCAGTTTTCTGGCAAGTTGTGTCAAATGACAAACCAAGAGATGAAAAAGAACAAATTTCAAAAACAAAATCATCTAAATTTCAGAGCAATAATAAACAAACAAATTTTGTTGATAAAAGTCCATATGTTCGCAAATATGACAACAATAGAAAATTTGAGAATTCGCAAAAATTTGCAAATAATCAAAAGTTTCAAAATGTTGGAAAATTCACGAAAACTTCATCAAGTTTGACAGATTCAACTCAAGCAAAAATAAAATTTTCACCAAAACTACCAAAATTTCCAAATCCTTCAGTTTCAAAACAGACCAAAGTTTCATATACAAAAGGAAAATCTAATGTAAGTACAATCAATCGATGGTTTGAAGGGAAAGGAAGAAAATATCAAAGTGGGAAGTTTTCAGAGCAACAAATCAAGAATGCATTTGACAAGTTCGCAAATAACTCTTCCACTGCTAGTTCATCATCTCATCATTCGCAAGTTCCAGTTCAAAAATGGAAACTAGTTATCAAAAATGTGAATGTTGTGAAGGATAAGATTACAATCAATGGAAATCCAAAACTATTGAATGAATATATCTCAATATCTAGATCTGATGATGTTGATATAATGGATTCTGTCACAAACAGAGTGAAAACATCGTTTTTAAATTCCAAGAATTTGTTTCATTCTACTAATGATGGACCCAACAAGTCTTGGGTTCCTAAATTCTTTCAATAAATGCTGGTGATGTGTGACGAGCAATATGATTCTAAATGGTATATTGATAGTGGTTGCTCTCGTCATATGACTGGAAGAAAGGAAAAATTGCGAGATTATAGAAGTTTGGAAAATGCTGGAGTAGTCAAATTTAGGAATAATCACAAGTGTCAAGTGAAAGGCTATGGGAAAGTCACAAATGGAAAATTTACTGTGAACAGAGTTGCTTATGTTGAAGGACTTCAACATAATTTGATAAGCGTGTCACAACTTGTTGTTGGTACTGGAAATCAAGTTGTATTTAAGGAAGAAGGAAGTATCATTTCAAATGCGAAGTCAAATGAAATACTTCTCAAATCCAAAAGATATGGTGATATGTTTACACTGGACATCAAACCAATTGTGGGAAAACCTGCTGTGTGTTTACTATCAAAAGCATCTAATGATCTCAGCTGGCTTTGGCATAGAAGATTGTCACACTTGAACTTTCGAAATATTAATATACTTGTCACTGAAGATCTAGTTCGAGGGTTACCATACTAAAATTTGACAATGATTCTTTGTGTGCAGCTTGCGAACAAGGAAAACAACATCGAAAAGGTCATCCGATTGTGATAGATTCAAAAATCATAGAACCATTGGAACTTCTTCACATTGACTTATGTGGACCGTCGACTGTTGCAACAATCAATAAAAAGCGGTATATTTTAGTTGTTGTAGATGATTTCTCTCGATTCACATGGGTGTTTTTTCTCAGGTTGAAATATGAAGTTGCTCAGACGATGATTGATTTTATCAAAAAGATTGAACTTAGTCTGAAGAAGAATGTACGAAAAATTAAAAGTGATAATGGTTCTGAGTTTAAAAATCAAACTCTTGATATTTTTCTCACAACCAAGGCATTTCGCATAATTTCTCATCACCATATACTCCACGACAAAATGGTGTTGTTGAAAGAAGAAATCGATCTCTATGCGAAGCAGCCAGAACCATGTTAACATATGCGAAGCAGCCAGAACCATGTTAACATATGCGAATCTACCTCAATATATTTGGGCAGAAGCAGTGACCACTGCATGTTTTACTCAGAATCGATCGTTCATTCATCGAAGATTCAATGTTACTCCATATGAAATAATCATTAACCGGAAACCTAATGTAAAATTCTTTCATGTTTTTGGTTGCAGGTGCTTTATCATGAATCTCAAAGATAATTTGTCCAAGTTCCAAGCTAAAGCTGATGAAGGCATATTCTTAGGATATTCACAGAATTTAGTTGCATACAGAGTGCTTAATAAAAGAAGAAGAAAAGTTGAAGAAACTTTCAATTTAACATTTGATGATTACTATCTTAAACAAATAGACAGTAAATTTGAAAATAAATCAATACTTGTGGATTCAAATACTCAAATTGATAATTCTGAAATCAATGATTATGATTATGACTTAATTTTCGGAATTCCTGACAGGGCAATTGAAGCAGAAAATAAAGCTCCTGATAATCAAACATCAGAATCCTCAAAACATACTGATGATTCGACAATAACTACAACATCAATAACTTGTGAAAGTACGCTTGATATTCGTATGGAGGAGGAACATACGAGTATTAATGAAGATAGTCAGCCAACTTTCGAGGGGGAGAATGAAATTATGAATCATCAAGTTGAGGGGGAGCATTCGCAGAATCAACAGGAATATCAAGTTGAGGGGGAGCCTTCGCAGAATCAACATGAACATCATTTTGAGGGGGAGCATCAAGATGAAGATCATGTTGAGGGGGAGCATGATGAAACAGAGACAATTAATCTTGATGAAAATGATGAGTTTCATGAACTAAATGATAATTTTTCTGTTGCATGATCTGAAAACGAAGATATGCATGAAGATGCACCATTAGAATTTGATCCTAATTTTCCACCACTTGAGAAATGGACAAGAAATCATCCAAAAGAACAGGTAATTGGTAATCCACAAGATGGTGTATTGACTAGAGCTCAAGTTCATGCAAAAAATGAGGTACTGAATGCGAACCAAGAACTATGTATGTTTAATGTCTTTATTTCGAAAATAGAGCCAAAGACAGTAAAAGATGCTATGGAACACTCAGATTGGGTTGTTGCTATGCAATCTGAACTGGCTGAATTTGAACGAAACAAGGTTTGGAGATTAGTTTCTAAACCTTCTGATGTTTCAATTGTCGGATTAAAATGGATTTTTAAAAACAAAACCAACAAAGATGGCAATATTATTCAAAATAAAGCTAGACTAGTGGTTAAAGGTTATTCGCAACAAGAAGGGATAGACTATGAAGAAATATTTGCACCTGTTGCAAGTCTTGAAGCAGTTCGCATATTTTTAGCCTATGCAGCTCACAAAGACTTTGATGTTTATCAAATGGATGTTAAATGTCCATTCTTAAATGAAGAACTAGAAGAAACAGTGTATGTTGAACAACCACCAGGATTTATAAGCAATGAACATCCTAATCATGTTTACATCCTAGATAAGGCTGTATACGGATTAAAACAAGCACCAAGAGCCTGGTACGCAACACTTATAAATTTCTTGAAACAATCTAAATTTAAACAAGGATCAGTTGACCCCATATTATTTCACAAGAAAGTTGGGTGTCATCTAATGCTTGTTCAAATTTATCTTGATGATATTATCTTTGGTTCAACTGATCCAACATTGTCAATTAAATTTGACAATCTAATGAAAAGTCAGTTGAAATGAGCATGATGGGAAAAATTAATAATTTTCTTGGCTTAAACATAAGATAGAACAGGGGTGGAATCTTAATCAATCAAGAAAAATATACGAAGAATTTGCTTGAAAAGTTTGGAATGTCTAATAGCACGAAACTTAGAGTACTAATGGCAGTAGGAACAAGACTAACTCCTTCGTTAGATGCTCATGCTGTTGATTATCGAAGCATGATAGGGTCTTTATTGTACTTAACTGCAAGTAGACCTGATATTATTTTTTTGGTTTGCAATTGTGCTAGATATCAAGCTAATCCCAGAGAACATCATTTGACTGCAGTGAAAACTATTTTTCGCTATCTTAAGGGAACAGTTTCTTTAGGACTTTGGTATCCTACGAAAACGGGGTTTTTCATTCAAGCTTTTTCAGATTCTGATCTAGGAGGATGTACTTTCGATAGGAAAAGTACGAGTGGTGGATGTCAACTATTGGATGGGAAGTTGGTGAGTTGGCAATCAAAGAAACAAACTTGTGTGGCTATATCAACCGCCGAGGCAGAATACATTGCTGCTACTGCTTGCACTTCGCAAATTATTTGGATTTAGAGTCAACTTCGTGACTATGCAATAAACATGAAAAAGATTCCTTTGTATTGTGATTCGCAAAGTGCAATTCGCATTTGTCATAATCCAGTACAACATTCAAAGACAAAACACATTGCTCTTCGATATCATTTTATCAAAGATCATGTGGAAGATGGGAATATTGAAATTCATTTTGTTAAAACAACTGAACAACTTGCTGATATTTTTACAAAACCTCTTGATGAAAAATAATTTGTTAGAATTTTAGCAGGTTTGGGGATCATTAATGCGAATTCAATGTCAAAAACTCATGGCTAAAAGTTTGGTTCAGCAGTTATGAGTCAAATTTGTTCAGAGGTTACTGTTCATTCAGAGGCTTCGCATGGCTTCGGATCCACATCTTTTTGCATCTGAGATCATAACAACTAAGGTAAGGTTTACGACTAATTTTGATTTTTTTTTTAACTTTTGAAAAATCAAAAATCCAAAAAGATTTTATTTTGTTATGTTCTTAATTTTGAAAAATTAAAATTCCAAAAAGATTTTGTTTTGTTATGTTTTTAATTTTGAAAAATTCAAAAATCACAAAAATATTTTTGTTTTCTTTGTTCTTTAAACTTTGTGTGCTGAGAATTTAATACAGGGCTAAAATGCGAAGAAGTCATACTTATGTGTTTCTACGGGAAGGTATGAATTGTCTTTTAAAAACTAGTTAGGATGTCCCTAGAAGCATGCTCCTGTATGTAGACCAAAAGCCTCAACAAGACTCTATGTGTGAAAAGAAAGCCTTAATGAAATTATCACATGAAAATTTCTTCCCAAAAAGGCTTATATTCGCATAAGTCAATAGAGCTACCTTACTCTTCTCAAATGAGTTAAGAGTTTTCTGTTTTGTCCATTATAACAGAGGTATACTTCGATTCTTATCCAATCTTTTTATACCAAACAATTCTTACACTCAGAATTTTTGAAGAGATTTGTCCTTGAGGTCTTTGATCAAACCAATCAAAACCTAGACAAATCACAAGTCTGTGTTTATGATCTAACATCATGAGTCCGTGATGGAAGTGAAACCCAAAAATCATAAACCTTAAGGAATTGACGGGGAACTTTGTTCCAGATTTTTACGAAACCTTTGTTTCAGTATCAAAAATTTCGAAACTTCAAATCATATTCAATTCACATGTGTGGTCTTGATCAAATATTCACAACCAACAATGTTTGTTACCCAACAAGATCCAGAACAAATGTTTTTTTGAATATGATTTTTGTGTAAGTTTCATTCGCAAATCCTAGTCATGATAAATATTTTCAGAAGCCAACTTGTCACTGACTACACTGGTCAAACAAGTAATTTCATTTACAATTTCCCACCTTATGTTAAGGCTGATATGTAATGAAATTTAAAACCAATCCAAAATGTCTTTTAAAAGAAGCCCTTCGATACTTCTCTACAAGTATTCGATTATAATTCACAGGAAACTACACAAGTTGTTGATTATCTCTCTTGATGATTAACGAAGCAACCTTTGCCTGGGGTTTCACTGCATTCATGTCAAATTAAATTTTGACATCACAAAATTCCAAATTTTTTTGTTTCTCATCTTATTCTGTTAACACAATGCACACACGAAATCCTTGAGGTTCTGAGTAAAACCAACTCAGACTGATGATTTCGCAAATCTGGCATATGACTTCACTTTATATCCCAAAAGTGAAAGAGCCTTGACTCCATGCGAAGGGTTTTAACAGTTCAGATTCTACAACGGGAAACTTGACAGGCTGAGTACTCAAGATGGTTGGTATTCTATCTGGTTTTCAAGGAGATGTGACAGTTACTTTTTGAAGCATGGTTATCTTTTGCAGTCATGATCCAATTTTCAAGTCCACTCGCCAATTTTACTTCTTTACTACCAAAGGGTGCCCCACCTGCTTTCACAGGGGTGCAAGGGGGAGAGAAAAGTTTAACTAAAGAAGAGGATGCGAAGACAGTTGGAAAAGTTATATCTACTCAGCTTATAACTACTCTTCCCATACTTACGAAGCCAATTTTCTCAACCACAGTAACCACAAAAACGATTGCCAAAGGAATCGTTATTTGGAGAAAAAGAAGGAGGTTCAAGTTCAAAACCTCAAACAGATATGGTGGGAAAAGGAAAAGGGATTTTATATGAAAAATCAAAGGAGGAGAAGAAAGCTGAGGCTGAAGCAGAGCTGGAAAGGATGAGGCAAGTACAAAGCATCATGAGGCAGAGGGCAAGTGATCCTCCCACGATGAACAAAGGAGATCCTGCGAAGCTTTACTCTTACGAAACTATAGAGTCAAAATTTGTGGGAAGGGAAATGTACGAATTCGAGAAGAAGCCAAAGAGAAGTTATGATATTGCGAATTCAGACAATTGTCAGCTGGATTTTCCAATAAATGAAATGTTATTCATCACTGCACAATACAAGATTAGTGAGAAGTTTGATAATCCTGATTATTGTATACACATGAAAATCAGATTTCATGCTGTTTTGGGGAAGAATCCAGATGAAGTTTGGTCTTTAATGAAGATCAAAAAGGTGCTGACAATCAAGAAAGACATATTGTTTGAAGACATGCTTCAAAATTTTCGTTATTTTGTTATCCGAGCAGACAACAAGCAGTATGACTTCACTGTAGCAGATTTTCCTCTGATGAACTGCAATGATTTAATTCAAGTGGCTCTGATTTTGAAGCATATGGAAGAAGATAATCTCAAAGGCTCTGAGACTGAAGTGTTCAAGATAGGTTTTGCACATGTTAAGACATACATCGATAATTACTTCGATTGTTTGGCCCTTACAGATGAAGAACTGGCTAATGTGTTGGGAAGAGAAGTGAACGTTCCTTGGGAAGAAACTTTATCTCAATCAGCATTATCGAAATATGTTGTTGGGGAAATATGCCTGAAACCTTTCGGCATGGTGTTTTCTGGAAGAGATACAAAAGGGAAACCTAAGAAGTTCTTGTTTAAAGTCTCAGAGATTGAAAGATATAATTCTTCACAATATACGCACTTTATTGTTCGTATGAACAATTGCAAGAAGAGCAATGAAGGAGACAGGAAAGATCTCAAGAAGGTGATCTCCTGGTATGGAGAAGTGCGAAAGACAATCCACTCAGCTGTTCAAAAGCTTATGGGATGAATAGCTTCGACTGTTTACAAAGGGGGAGAATGTAGATGTAAAATTGTAAAAGTCGAATATAGTGTTTTGTATAATTTTGCATTTTATGTTATTTTACTAAGTCATCTTTATGCGAAGTTAAATGTCTAGACTTAGTATATTTTTTGTACACTCATGTTTCCTATAAATAGGGACTGAGGTTAGAAGTAGAAAGAGACTTTTTCTTAACAAATATCTCTTTTCTGCTTATGTTGTAATCAGTCTTTATCAATATGAGTCTGGAGGCTGGACTCGCCGAGTCCATAGCTGAACTCGCCGAGTCCATGCAGACTCGACATGTCCAAGCCTGACTCGACGAGTCAACTTGTCAGATGGAGTATATCTCAGGATTTCTTGTTGTTTTTGCTTTGGGATAGTTACCTTATCATATTAGATCAATATAAATCCGATTTTATGATATATTTGACTATATTCTTGATCTAATTGAAGATATTTATCAATTAATAAGATAAGTGTTTCCTTATGTGATAATTGATTAATTATTTTGACTAAATTGATAAATTGTTTTGCAAGAAATCATTAAATAAATCAAATATGGATAATTATGTAATTAAATGTTAATTTAGATTATTTGTTATTTGATCCTTGTTGTTATGAAAAGTTTCATATTTTCCCCTTTAGGTTCTATAGTTTAAATTTGAACCCAAAAAGTTTTGTTGTTTTGAAATTTAAATAGTTGAAACCCTAATGTTTTGAAAAAGGTTTCAAAACTTGCCCTCAAGTTATGGAATTTAAATTTTTTATTAATAGATTAATTTTGATGTATATTTAAATTCTAAACCCTAATGTTTTGAAATGTTTCAAAACTTGCCCTCAAGTTTTGGAATTTAAAAGTTGATTAAAAGTTTAATTAGGAATGTTAAATTCTAAAACTCTAGTATTGTTTTGAAAAAGTTCAAATTACACCCTTATGGTTTTATTAATTAATTAAGGTGTATAATTAAAAGAGGTTTAATAAATCCATAAAAGTTTAGGTTTACAATTTAATTGAATTAAAAGTATAATTGTTAAATTAGACCACCTAGTGTTTTGAAAGTATAAAATACACCCTATACTATATATAACATTAAAAGTCTAACATTATATATATATATATATATATATATATATATATATATATATATATATATATATATATATATATATGTATGAGTAAAAGTCAGTCTTACCGTTAGTAGGCCTCATTCACGAAGCTAGTCTATAAGGGGTGTTTAAGGAAATTACCAATAAAATGGCGATTGAATGGGTATCCACTCTTACCCACCGCAGTCTTGACTAGTGGAGGGTCGTTAGCCGAACGGGTAGGATAGGACGAAACCTTCCATTATAAGTATAATAAAGTATAAAAGTAACTAAATGTTCTCATAAAATTCCCAATCTTAGTTACTTAGGCAAAAGTGAATTGATGCAATTCCATGAAATTACACTTTGTGCCCTTGCAAAGACGTTAGTGGAGCGTGTGTGGTTTACCGGCACACTAAATGGTTCTAAGCAAAGGTAGCAAAGGGTGACTCAACGTTTGTCATAGTTCGGTGGAGTGTGTGTGGTTTACCGGCACATCGAATAGATGACTCTAACATGTGGGGGCACCGTGTAAGTTTGCATGGTTATTCACACCCGCTTTGTGATCCTCGGCATCCCAGTCACAAACAAGAGGGGCATATCGAGATTTAAACATGCCATTGAAATGTTCAATGAATCTCATAAGATCTAGGAGTTTTCATAGATTTAAAACCTAAATTTCTTTTTTGTTTTTCATGGTGGAAATTAGTGAATCGTCATTCACTTACCTTCAAATGTTCTGCAATTTGGGTTATGGCATCCCTCTCCCGAGTTGTAGAATATTGTGTTGGGTCCTAGCCTTAGTATCTCCTTTGGGTGATTTACTAAGGACTCAATCAATCAACTAACTTGAATTCGTTTTTCTCCCGTATTGTAGATGTCAAAGTTTGACAACTATGGTCTTCTCAAATCCCGTGGAACAAGAATTCCACATGAAGATTATATTCCACGATTGAATCGAGGAACAAGAGATCATGCTTCACTTCCTCCTCCTCCTCCTCCAATTATTCTCCCTAACCCACAAGTTCAAAGGCTTGAAAAGTTCAAGATCACTCAAGCCCTTTTGGCAAGTAAACATAAAGAAGAAAAGTCGGTGTGTGCACACGTCCTAGGGATGAAGTCACACATTGATAGGTTAAGAATGTTGGGATCCGTTGTCTGTGAGGAAATAGTTGTTGATTGGGTTCTTCAGTCACTTCCTAAATCATATAGTGAGTTCGTAAGAGAGTACTATATGATGAACCGTGACGTGACCCTTATAGATCTCACCTATATGCTTATTGCTGCTGAATCAGCAATGGTTTGGCGCAATAGAAAAGCAAAGTTGATTGGTGAATCTGCCTTCAAGACCTCTATGGATATAGACAATGGCAACGAAAGACATGCTATGATCGAAAAGTTTGATCATAAGAGAAAGGCAATGTCTGAAGTAGTTCCATGTCATGTTCCAAAAGAGTCAATTTGCTTTTATTGCCAAGAGAAAGAGCATTGGAGACGAAGCTGCCCCATTTACCTAAGAGATCTAAGAGATAGGAGAGTCGAAACGTATGGCTCTAATATAGGTAAAATCCATTAACTAACTCTTTTAAGCTTCTATTCTAGATTCCTAATACATAATGTGATAAGATTACAATTGATGTAGGATCGAAGAAAAGAAAGGAAGCTTAAGGGAAGAAGTGAGCAGAATCTAACCGTGAAGGAATGGATTTCGATCGCATTTCTCAAAGATTAGATTCTTGAGCTACTACTTAGAGTTAGAATTAGATTGCTAAGAAAGATGTATTAGCATATGTTTTTCAATGAGTTGCATTGTAAGGACAAATTTTTCCGCAATAAAATAAATTTTTATTTTATTTATTTATCCTTGTAATGGCGTATATGAAAAAATTGATGTTTGAATGTTTCTATTATTAGCAATAATCGATTTGGTTCTTATTATGGAAAGTCGAGAGTTTACCAAATAGGGAGAGTTTCTCATCGCTCAAGTTTCAATTGGACAGAAACTTGGAATCATGCAACTTGGTTGCACGATGAATGAGAAACTTCATATTTGGAAATTGGACTAATTCATTGACAAAGTGTTAAGTGAAGGACTAGGAGATCGAGCACACAAAGTTGCATGTTAATCAAATCCACCATAAGAGTAACAATGATATTCGTCATGATTCACTAAAGGTTTAGTAAATATGATTATACTTACAAGATTAAGTGTAATTATGAATTGATTGAAAAAGTTTAAATCAATAGCAAAACGAATAAGAAGAATCCAGGAGGCAGAAAGATAAGAGTTTCTCCATTCTAAGAAGAAAGGAGAGTAGCTTTTATGCTTTATGATAGGTCTTAATGATTAAGAACCATATCTCAATTGATCCTCTAAGTGAGTCTTAGTACAATTGTATGTTTAAGAAGAGGAATCAAGGATTGAAGAAATGGTTAAATAAGGAAGTCAATCATACTTCGTTCCAATAACAAGTGTTAAAGTTAAAATTGTGACATTGAGTGAAAAGTATTAAAAAGGTTTGTAACATTCATCAAATGTGGAAAGTTTTGATGTCTTGGATAAGACAAAGACGAACTAGGACCAATTTATGAAGTGTTTTGATAAAAGCTACACTAACTCTTGAATATTTGTTTGTCAAGAAATGGTTATTGACAAGAGAATCTTATATGTCAAGGAATTAGTGGGAGTCTTAATGGTCTTGAAAGGTTTCAAGAACAAATCAAATAAACCTTATCAGTCATCACTAGCACACGAGTTGAGGTTTACAACATATTGTGTTGACATTATTTTGTTTATGTGCCGTTCCAATTGAGTTAATTATGCATGTGAGTCCTATGAGTTCTCATTTGAATGCATAAAAAGGAAAGGACCTTGATCAATGGAAAGTACACTGATAAGAAAAGGTGAGTTGCTTAACTACTTGGAAGACATGGTGGGCAGCTGTGCTACCATAAAGGCAAGAAATCGAGATCAAGAAAGTTCGATCCATATGAGTTTGAATTTGTCGTAAACTTTGGTTTTGACAAATTCACATGGATAGGAACAAATACACCGTTTAAATCCATGTGTCATAAGATTTCCTCCTTCATGAAAATGATTGTGAGGAAATGCTTTCACTAAGAAAGATTTTAAGAAGATAGTGATTGTAAAATTGCATTCTCGAATTCGATTATGGTTACGGTATCCCTTTCCATAATTTGAATTGTGAGGTTTGACAATTAGTCTTAATTGTTTAGACACCCATATGAACTATCTAAGGCAAAGGTGTATAAGTTCAAGAAGCCTTGATAAAAGATTATCAAAGCATTAAGTATTAGAAACATGGACTTAAGAAATTCAATAGGTATTGTTTTTCTAAAAGTTAAGATGTTTATGAATACATGTCGAAGCTAGTGGGAGCATAAGTGTTATGTTTTATAATAATCATCATGATAGTGGGAGCATAAATGTTATGATTGTATGATTATTAAGGCACGTATTGCAAGTTGGCAATATTAATTATAGAAAACAAGAGTTATACCTTGCAAAGTCGTAAGGGTTGTAAAGTTGTTTTGCTATAATTAAGGGACAGAATATTATGCTTCATTTCAAATCTAAAGGATTAGGTTGAGAAATGTTAATAAATTTAGTCAAGGGTATATAGTGTGTTCTTAAAATTTCGATTATGATTACGGCATTCCTCTTCACAATTCGAATTTTGAGAACATAGCAAATAAAACATTATGCGTCGTGTCCCATATGCTTTGGGTATAGGATTGATTGAAAATGCTTTAATGTTTGACCATTCTAAAATTTTCCAATTGTCGAGCGCATTTAGAGGGAAAAGGGACTAGAATTGGTTTTGACTAAAATAATTAAACAACTATCAAAGGACAATCCAAAGTTTGACGAGGATTGGTCGCTTGTGAGTAGTTGGAAGCATGGTATTGGATGGACCATATCGACATCATTACGAATAGATAAGATTCTATTAAGAATGAGTTGTCATATGGAAAATGTGGAAGCGTGTCCATATTGGGAATTGAATATTGAAAATCTATGACTAGATTAGAAACTTTTATGCAAAAGGATGTTCAAAGGAATGTATTTTGAGTGAGAGACATCATATCTAAGGAATTGTCTTGTAACAATCTCCGATAGAAGACTTTGTAATATCATTGGCAATAGTCTTTGTGACTTTGGTGCAGTGACATTACGAAAGGATCATTGTATAAAGTGTTAGAATCTAGCATATTCTATAAGTAGCAAGAATTTGATATTCTTTCACTTATGAAAAAGTATTTGGAGTTGTGAAATGAGAATGATTGGAAATGTGCTCAATTTGGTCTATTTCACAAAGTAAGAACCATAGATAAACATTGTGTGCATGCTAGGAGCATGGGACAAGTGTAATAATTCAAGTAAGAAGTTGATTATCCGAAACAACAAATAATGAGTAATCGATATGGTGATAAATAAAAGGTGTTTTATTTATACTCAAAGGTTTGAGGCCATATGGGATTAGTATTATTCTTGTGTTTCACATTTGCATGTTTTGACTTCCAGAATAATTGAATTTATTAAGAATAATCGAATTATTCGAATGGGCCACAGTCGTTCATATGTTGGAAGTAGATATGAATGAAGACTGTCGTGAATTGGTGTGTGGATTGTCTAAAAGAGTATTAGACATAAGCAAATGTCTCCTGCAACGTTCATGAGTTCTTATGAATATGATTTGAGCATTGGATTAAACCCACGTTCACTTGGATCACTCCATGAATTGTATCACGAGTGATTGGTGAGATGATAACATCTTATATTCTTGAAACCGAGATGTGTGAGTTGTATCTTGCGAATTGGTTGCACATTGATAATATGTAAACACACTAGTAACTTGGTGTTATAAAACATATTGTTGTGTGTGATTTGGTTAGTAAGTGCAAGCAAGCATTGTATCAAAGTTTATCCGTTCCTTTTATCCAAAGTAGGATAAAAGTGATATCTTTGGGCCCCTCGATGGTTTGGTGATAACAAACATAAATGCTCGGTCGGGCTAGGGATAATTTGATTTATTCAATTAGTCAGTCGTCATAAATCGGGAATCGAGATATAGTACAAAGAGAATGATTTGAAATCATATCTCATATGATATCTAGAATGGAGGAATATATGATCCCTTATCTAAGGACACGCGTATCTGATAGGATCAGAGTTGACAGCGGCTTTGGAAAGCTACGATTGCAGATCAGGATCTGAAGTCATATGCAAAATAGTTATTAGACTTATCCAAGTGGGAGACTATTGGATTAGTGTCTAAGTCCATAACTATTTTGGTATGTACTTGACCCGATGGTGCATGGCCCTTTTGGGTTGCCTTCACCAAAGCAACTTGATTGGAGAAATAAATAAAGAGAGAGGTTATTATGGTTTATTAATATGTTATAAGAATAATATATTAAAGGAGAAATCATATTTGTTTAATTAATATTGGTCAATAATTAATTAAGAATTAATTTTGTGATCAAGTGTAATTAATTAAACTAGAGGGGTTGAATTGTAATTATGTGATAGTTACAAAATAAGGTAAGGATTATTTTATTAATAGGTTCGACGAATTTAAGGTGATAAGGCCTTAGAATTCGACTAGGATAAGGGTTTTCAAGCCTTATCTTATGGTTACTTGATGGGCAAGCAACTAGATAAGGATAAGGACTAAAACCCTAATCTCTACACCTATATAAAGACCCCAAGGCTCATGAATTCGTCCATGCCTTCCCAAGAGGTCCTAGAGACGAATTCTTATACCTCTCCTCTCTCTTTATACCTTCTCCATTTGCTCTTGGTGTTTGTAAGCCATTAGAGGAGTGACACTTATGACTCTAAGCCTTCCAAAGTCAATTCAAGGAGGAATTGGGATTGTTATTGCTACATAACAATCAAGGTAATATCTTAAACCTAATTATATGTTAATATCGATTTCCATATGCTAGAATTAGGGTTTATAGTCTTGGATAACTTGCATGTACAATAGAGAAACCTAGATCAAAGCATTAGGGTTTGTATGAGAACATAGGATGTCTTATGACCAAAACCCAACAAAAATGGCATCAATTCTTGAGAACAAAACATGGGTGGTGACTGATTTTCCTGGATTTTCAAAAAGAAAATGAAAATAGGATTATTGATAAGTTCAAAGCCCAGTTAGTCATTTAAGGTTTTAGACAAAAACCCGGTGTTCACTATTTTGATATGTATGCTCCAGTTGAACGTATTTCTACTATTAGATTGTTGATTGCCTCGGCAAGTGTCCACTGTCTGGTTATTCACCAAATGGGTGTGAAAACATCCTTTTTGAATGGTGATCTTGACGAGGAAGTTTACATGAAACGACTAGAAGGTTTCATTATGCCTGGTAAAGATCATATGATTTGTAAAGTTGTCAAATATTTGTATGGGCTGAAACAAGCGCCTAAAGAATGGCATCAAAACTTGATGAGGCTATTTTATATTTTGGTTTCAAGACAAACCAATATGACAAATGTGTTTATAGTAGATTTGATGATGTTGCTAGAGCTGGAGTGATCATTTGCTTATATATAGATGACATGTTGATCTTTGGTACCGACCAAAATCAAGTAGATGAAACAAAGAAATTGTTATCATCTAAGTTTTCCATGAAAGATTTAGGAGAGGCTGATGTAATTCTTGGAATAAGAATTAGAAGTATGAACAAAGGTTTGGTGATGACTCAAAGTCATTATATTGAGAAAATTATTAAGCAGTTTAATTTTACCGATTGTTCTCCTATGAGTACTCCTATGGAACCAAGTGTGAAATTAATGCCAAATAATGGCGTTCCTATTTCATAGTTAGAATACTCTAAGGATATTGGTAGCTTGATGTATGCCATGACAAGTACCAGACATGATATTGCTTTTGTTGTGGGTAAGTTGAGTAGACACACTAGTAATCCTGGTGCTAAACATTGGAAAGCAGTAAATAGAGTGTGTAAGTATCTCAAGGGTGTTGGATTAGGTGTCTAAGTTGATAACTATTTTGGGATGTACTTGACCCGACCAGCATGGTCTACTTGGGTTGTATGGCATCATGCATTTTGATAGACTAAAATGAGAGAAATAACACTTATGGTTTATTGATATATTATAAGTTCTAATATACTATTAGTATTATTTAATTAGTACTAATCAAGAATTAATTTAGTATTAATTACATGATAATAAAGGAGACTAATTAAATATATGAGTTGATTGTCTAAATCACCCATACTTGTATAGTGGGCTAATGCTCCATGGGCTATCAAGTTGGGCTAAAACCCATAGGATGCTCCATGGATGCTGCATGGTGTCTTTGAACCCATGGATTATGGAAATGAAGAGCCATGTCAAATTAGGGTTTACATGGTGTAACCCTAATTATGACACACTATATAAGCAATATGTTGTAGACCAAAATCGGCACTAGTGTAAGCAATAAGAGGGCATAGCCGATTCTAAGTGTGTGACATTTCTCTCAAGTTTATTCCAAGTGCATTTGGTGTTGTATGAGACATTTAAGGCATCACACTTGGGGTGCTAGGCTCACAAGGTTTTAAAGGAATCTAAATCACTACAAGGTATGCTTTCTTACTATCTTTTATTAAAAGTTCCCTTGTTTGCTAGATAGGTTAAGAACTTTGGAAAATCAATTTTTCATGTATCATTGATAAAACATAGATCCAAGGTTTCTAGGGTTTCATGTACACCATAGGAGTGTTAGAATTCTCAAATCCCAATAGTGGTATCAAAGCCTAGGCTTGTTTTCTTGTTATACTAGCAAAATTAGCTGAAAATCGAAGTTTGTATGCTGTCTGGACAGCAGACTCGCTGAGTCCATGAAGGGACTCGACAAGTCCAAGGCAAAACTCATCCAACTCGACAAGTTGGTTCATGCACTCGACGAGTTGGACCTCCAGACATCATATCTTCGATTGTTTAGCTGGAATTGGACAAGGAAGATTACCCTAAGCTGTTTTTCAACTTATAAACATGTTTTTGGTGTGGTAATGTTCATGCTAATTTAATTTATAAGATAATTGTCAATAGATTCATGTTTTGTATTAGTTTAATGACTAGGCTAATTACATGAAAAAGTTTGATTATATTAACTTGTTCTTATGAGTTACTTAGATTAATAGAAAAGTTATGTGAAATTGTTGTTTTCAATCCAAATTAATCTAAGAGTTGATTCTAAAATGTGTTTTTGTAACTTGTCCTCAAGTTATATGAAATGTCACATTTAAGATTCATAAAACTCATAATATTTCCATAAGTTATGAACAAAGAAAAGTCATATTCTTTTAATAGTTTAAAGTCTTCCATAACTTGTCCTCAAGTTATGGAACTTAAAGAGTTTTTGGATAAAAACTACTTTAAACACATAAGTTGTGGAATTGAATAGTTATGAATAGTTTCTAAACTTTCCCTCGAGTTTTGGAATTTGAAAAAGTTTTCCCTTATGAATACTTTAATGCTAAGTTAAACCCATAGAATTTTAAAAGTTAAAATTCAACCCTTGTACTTTATAATATTATCAGTTAACAATATTTATATATATATATATATATATATATATATATATATATATATATATATATATATATGTATAAGAGTAAAGTCGTTTTTACCATTAGTAGGCCTCATTCACGAAGTCGTTCTATAAGGGGGTATAAGGTTACTGACTATAAAATGGCAGTTTAATGGGTATCCACTCTCACCCACCGCTTCATTAATTGGTGGAGGGTTGTTAGCTGAACGGGTAGGACAAGGACTATAATTCTCCCTTCATTAAAAGTATTAATGATAAATACTAAGTAACTAAACTCCTATTAATACCTAATCTTAGTTACTTAAGAAAATGTGAATTTGGTGCTAACCCATGAAATTACACTTTCCACTTTGCTTAAGTCGGTTAGTGGAGTTTGTGTGGTTAACCGGCACACTAGCTTGATTTAACAAGGTAGGCCAAAGGTAACTTAACGTTTATCATAGTATCGGTGGAGCGCGTGTGGTTAACCGGCACATCGATCGAGGGGTAAAAATTAAGGGTACCAAGTATATTTTCATGGTTATTATCACCTTGTTTTATGATCCACGACATCCCAGTCACAAAACCTGAAGGGCACACTCAAGATTCAAACATGCCATTGAAAGTTCAATGAATCTCAAAAGATCTAGGAGGGTCAAATTCAATTAAAACCTAATAATTTATTTCGTTTTTCATGGTGGAAATTGGTGAATCGTCATTCACCTACCTTCAAATATTTTATAGCCTGGATTATGACATCCCTCTTCCAAGTTATAAAATATTGTGTTGGTTTCTAGCCTTAATATTTCATATTGGTTGTTATATTAAGGATTTAAATCAAGTAACTTAAATTTCTCCCTTTGTAGATGTCTGGTTCAGACAACAATGATCTTCCCGAATCTTATGGAACAAGCTTTCCTAATGAAGATGACTTCCTGAGTTTGGGTCATGGAAATCATACTTCTCTTCCTCCTCCTGCTCCAATTATTCTCCCTGACCTACAAGCTCAAACACTTGAAAAGTTCAAGATCACTCAAGCCCTGCTTGTAATGAAACATGAAGATGGAAGACCCGTGTGCACTCATTTGTTAGGAATGAAGTCACACATTGACAGGTTGAGAATGTTGGGTGTCATTGTCCCAAGGAAGTTGGCTATTGACTGGGGTCCTTCAGTCACTTCCTGAGTCATATAGTAAGTTTATCAAAGACTATTATGTGATAGATCACGACATGACCCTATTAGATCTTTCTTATTTGCTTATTGCTGCTGAATCAGAAATGATTTGGCGCAATAGACAAGCAAATATGGGTGGAAGGCGTACTTATCAAACTTTCATGGACATGGACAATGATAACATTGGAAGTTGAGAAAAGCTTTCTCTTCCCAATGGAAAGGGATTGGCCATGGTCAACCCATTTGACCGGAAGGTAAAGAGAAAGTCTAAGTCTAGAATAGCCTTTTGTACCATTCCCGAAGAGTCTATATGTTTTCATTGTGAAGAAAAAGGGTATTGGAAGCGAAGCTACCCTAGCTACCTAAAGGATCTGAATGGAATCAAAAATTTTGACTCTGATTCGGGATCAAGCAAAGGAAAGGAAACTTAAAGAAAGAGTATGTTGAATCTGATTGCGAAGATGGATTTCTATCGCATGGTTGACGATCAGATTTTTGAGCTACTACTTAGGGGTTATGATATATTGCTAGAAAACATGTAATAACATAGTTTTCATTTCAAGTTGCATTGTAAGGAAAAACTTTTTTCTGCATTTTTATAAAGAAATAAAATTTTTATTTTCTTTTAGTTTATATCTCCTTGCAATGACTTTTATTGAAATTTGATCTTTTTCTAGCAATAATGGAAATGTGAATTTCATTCCTTTGTTTGTGGTAGTGTCTAAATTTAAAAAACAATGAAAGCATCTCATCACCCAAGTTCTTAGTTGGATAGAAACTTGGAATCATACAAGTTGTACAGTATGATGAATGAGAACTTCCATCTTGGAAAAATTAAAACTAGTTCCTTGTTCACATGTATATGTAAGTCAAGTGAAGGACTAAGGGATCGAGTACAAATTCTTATGCACTGATCAAGGTCCACAACAAAAGGTTGATAAGACTATTCGTCATGATTTACTAAGGTTTAGTAAATATGGTTATACTTTCAAGTTTAAGTATAATTATGAAACATTGAAAAAATTTCAGTATGGCAGGACAGATGAGAAGAATCAAATTAGGTAGAAGGATAAAAGTTTCTCAAATCTGAAAAGATCGGAGAGTACTTGAGTATCATGTTTTGTGTTCATTTTAATGATGAAGAAACCATGTCACAATTGGTCCTCTAAAGACATCTTAGTGAATTCATATGGCTAAGAAGAGGAATCAAGAATTGCTGAAATGGTTAAAACAAGAAGATGAGTTAAACTTCATTCCAAAAACAATTCTTAGAGTCATACTCAAGATTTTAACTTGAGTGACATATCTTAAAGAAAGGTTTATAACACTAGTCAAATGTAAGAGTAAAGTGTATCCCACTCTTGTAGATTTCAAATTGGTAAGTTGTGATGTTTTGGATAAAACAAAGACCAACTTAAGGCCAATTGTGTGAAGTGTTTGTCTTGATAAAGAATTTGCACTATCTCTTGAATATTTGGCAAGTGAGTCTTATATGTCAAAATGGCAGTGGGAGTCTTAAAGATCTTGGAAATACTTCCAGATCTAATCAAGAAGGAAAAACCTATAGTTTATCACTAGTACAAGACTTGAGGTTTATAACCTATGGTGTTCACATATTCCAATTTCTGTGCCCATTCCAGTTAAAGTTGGATTTGCATATGAGTTCTGAGAGTTCTCAATTGGTTGCATAACCGCTTGGAAGCAATGACAGGCCCTTGTGCTACCAGGTGGCAAGAAGTTAAGACTGCACAAGTTCAATGCATAAGAGTTTGGATTTGACAATAACCTTGTCTTGTGATTATGGTTTTGACAAATTCACAAGGATAGGAGCACATACACCATAAAATCTAAGTGTCATAAGGTTTCTCTCTGATTCATGAAAATGATGGTGAAGAAACACTTTCACTAAGTAGATTTTGACTAGATAGCAATTGTGATATTTGCATTCTCAAATTCGTTAGTGGAGCATGTGTGGTTAACCAGCACACTAACATGGATTTGTGAGAAATGGCATAGGTCTAAAAAATTGAGACTATGATTACAACATCCCTTTTCATAGTTCTGAAATTGTTTAGACAACACATGTGTGCTATTGAAGGGAAGACATATGATTTTGATAAAGTTTTATTAAAGCATCTAATATCAGAAATATGAACTTTGGTAAGAAGGTCACTAAAGTATTAATTTCTAGAAGTCCAGCAGATTTCTGAGTACATGTCAAAGCTAGTGAGATCATAAGTTTCATGCTAATAATCATCATGCAAGTGGGATCATGATAATTATTATATGTGTTGGATGTTAGCAATGTTAATTATAGAAAACAAAAGATTTCAATTAGGAAAAGTTGTTTTGCTATAATTAAGGGAGAGGAAATTATACTTCACTTCAATTCTAAAAGCTTATATTGAGGTTTTAATCATATTTAGTCAAGGATATATATATATATATATATATATATATATATATATATATATATATATATATATATATATATATATATATATATATATATATATATATATGAATTTCATGTTGGAGTAGCTCAACATAAGGAAATTCTATGTTTGGGTCCATTATTTTCGTTCTAAAATTCGATGATGATTACAACTTCCCTTTTCATAATCTGAATTATGAGAACTTGGCAAATAGTAATAGAAATATTATAGCAAATGACTGGTCTAGTATCATGTCTTTATCAATCGTGTACCATATGCTTTGGATAGAGGATCAATTGCATGCGCAATAAGATTCATCTGTTCTAAATTTTCCAAATGCCCAGAGCATTAAGAGGGAAAAGTACTAGAACTAGATATTACTAATTTGATTAAGCAATTGTCGAGGACAATCTAAGGTTTACCAAAGATTGGTTGCTCAAGGACAGTTGGAATTATAGTGTTAAATTTGGAAGGACCATAGTGACATATTCTAAAAAGAGACAACTCTTGTTTAGGAGTAATAGTCAAAAGGGGAATATGGAAATGTTCCCATAGGTGGAAGGTATTCATTAAATCTATGTAAGATTAGGAAACTTAATGCAAGAAGAATGTTCAAAGGCAATGAACTTTGAATATAAGACTTCGTTTCCATGGAGTTGATCTCCATTGGAATACTTTGTAATGTATGTTGACAAGTCATTATGACTTTGTGCGTAATCATTACAAGAGGACCAATGCATATATGTTTAGAGTCTAACATATTTTGGTAAATGGCAGGAATTTGGAATTCTTGCATTTGCGGTAAGGATTTGGGACTGTGAAATGAGTATCATTAGAAAGTTCTTAAAAAAGTTCTTAAAACGTTTTTATATAGAAAACACAAGATTTTTTATAAATAGGTATTTCGTATACAAAAAAGTTTTTATATAAAAAACATAAGATTTTTTTATGTGAAAATACTTTTTTTTTTATAAAAGTGATTTTTTAATAAAAAAACCATATTTAATTTTTTTTGAGAAAAAAAGTTGTAACAAAACTAATGTTAGGATGAATTCATAACAAAATTTAGAAATCTAGGCCAAAAGGGTAAATTTTGGACAAAATTTGTAAAACATTTTAAAATCTAGGCCAAATGTTTAAATTTTGGACCATATTTGTAAAAACAATTGAAATATGGGCCGAAAGTGTATGTTTTGAAAGTTGGATGATCTGTTGACCTAGTAAAAAGGGTTAAATTGAATGCGATTACCAGTTTTTTGGACTTAATTTAATAAAAAAAGATATAAGGTCTAAATCAATTATGAGGCCAATATGTAAAGACTTTTTTACAATTTTCTCTTATAAAATTGTTTCTACAAAACTATTCAAGCAACTTGAGTTGTTTGACTAAAGCTGTCACAAACTGGACTAGAACTCCATCTTCGTTGCCAAGCTATTTGTGTTGCCTCATATTTTCCATCTTGGCTAATATCTTTTTTGATGCACAAACGATTGGATTGGATGGCAAAGTACAACCAACAACAGCACAAAGAACAAATATATCTTCAAAACTAAATTCTTAATTAATAATCGAAAAAACTGTCTCATAAACAATGCAAATTAAATACTTATAAGGATGAGAAGATAAGCTCCCATCCTTAAACATAAGAGATTTTAATTGATTATTATAAGATCGCCAATTAACTATTAAAATAAATTCTCAAAAGTTAAAGTTGTAACAACCCAAATTTTCAAATAAAAATTTCATTTTTAAATAATCAAAACATATCCGAATAAACAACCAAATCTCAATTACAATCATTATCAAAATCATCACATCACCAATTTTAATTCAATATTAGAGTGTCCCATAAAAACTCCTGAGAGAGTGCATGTCGCGCCATCAAGCTTTGCCCTTGCCCTAAGGCTCAGAAATACCTGAAACAAAGCAACAAGCTATAAGTTAATACTTAGTGAGTTCCCTAGAGCATACTGTTACACCCCCAAACCAAACGATGGAAGCCCAGGGCTGGACGACTTCATTTGTAGTATTACAACACAAGCATTATAGTAATCAAAGTACAAACAACCTTTGCATTAATAAATATAAGTTTTTACATGTGTTCAATCATTGTATATTGACATCAAAATAGTTGTAGCAAAAGATAGAAAACATGACTCAAAACGACATCGTCTTCTCTAAAGATCGGGGAGTACTTGTCTACTGATTCCCTGAGAATACAAGTAATTTGAAAAGAGAGTATCAACATAAAGTTGAGTGAGTGCATAAGTATTTATATTTGAAAGTATGTTTTCTATTCTTTGAATA